>NC_133325.1:605969306-606269306 GCF_042186555.1 Aquarana catesbeiana
GGGCTTTTAAATACTTCCCTAGAAGAAGACTACTTGTTGCTCCCATATCATGATTGAAAGCTTAAGTTGTGGAAAGTGCTCTTTCCATTACAGGATAGAAGCACTGTTCATACTAACCAAAGTGATCACAATACTTTAGTCTAATATTAGGAAATGTGGTCCTCCAAATGTGTGCAAAATGTTAGGCATACTTTTAAAGAAACTCTGTTTTTATATTTACAACATATGCCTCCCTGCAATGCAAAAAAAAAATACCTGTCCCACTGCCAAGAGACAACCTGACTGAAAGATCTTTAGCATCTTATAGTGACATAGGAAACAGTGAAGGAAACTGCAGAGTGCGGCAGGAGTATGCCATTTTTTGACACTCCAAGAAGCGTAAAATGTAAAAGAACTCTGAGCAAGATTTTCTTGTCAACCCTGCAAAATTTGATAATGTAGGAAGCGGATGAGGTTTAGGAATAATTCCAGGCTTTGGCATATTATACATATTTAGACTTGGACTGATGTAGCTATGTATATGGCATACCTGGCCATTGCTGCTGGAAGCTGGAAATCACTGAAGTAGACTCCAGTGATCTCCACTTGCTTCTAGGTCCCAGGCTGAGCAGCTGCCCTTCTGCATTATGAATACAGGAGGTTGGTTACTGGGCATGAGCGCTATCCAGTGGATGCTTTGCATTTTCAGAATGAATGCAAAGCTTTCTCTAAATAGACAAGGTGGCGAGGCACATGGGGGGGGGGGGGGATCAATGTCATGCTCTCCACCTTGTCCAATCAGAGAACACTTTGCATTCATTCAGAAAATGCAAAGCATTCCCTGAATGGTGCCCATGCTGATTAACTGACCTCCTGTATTTACAAGTCTTTGAGCTGCCTGCTCAGCACGGGACCCGGAAGCAAGTGGAGATCATTGGAGTAGCGTCGTCTACTTCAGTGATTTCCAGCTTCCAGGGAAATTGGCCAGGTATGGTATATGCATAAACATGAAATGCTAAAAAAATAATTGCTCTAATGTTGTAATAATCCACAGCTGCTGACACTACAATCTAACAGGTTATTGTGCAAACATCAACGAGGTAAAAAAGTGCAGCACTAATAAACAGTTATAATAGCATATAATAAAGTGCAATTGTACTCTAGAGCATATATATAATGGGTAGCAATACCATGAATTACATTAATAAAGTGCAAGGTGCTCATAAATGATTATCTGCAAAAGTCCACACATGAAACTGTGTATAAGAAACAACCACTGTGTGTCAAAATAGTCCAGATGTAGAAATTAGAGATGAAATCAGTTCAAGAAAAGTTGATGGCTACCCGTTGTCCTCTAAAGTAGTCACCAGAGCATGTGCATCCGCCACCCAGAGGGGAGAGTAAACACTCTTACCAGAATATGTGGACTCTACTGCCAGCGGCAAAGAGTCAAACATGCATATTGTGACAGGATGATATTCAACAAAGCAGTCAATGATGATCTGTCACCACAACTTCCCACTACGGTCAGCCGCTCTATTAGATCTTGGACTCCATTATTCATAGAAGACAGAAAATCTCCACATAGTGTAAAACCATCTCTCACAAGTTTATTTAAAAGGTTAAAGGGGTTGTAAACTCTGGGGATAAAACAAAGGCACCACTCTAAGTGCAGTAAGACTCAAAATGTTTAAAAAAAGGCTGTAAAAGCGGTACTCACAAGGGTACAATGTGAACAAGCATGTTGGCAGAAAACTGCCAGATATCCTGGGAGTGTGTCTGATTGTTCCCGATTCCAGAAGTGACCTTATCTCCCTGGTTGTCGGCGTGCGTTCCAACGACAGGAAGTTTTGGCATCTATCGGCGCAGCCCGTTCACCGGAGACCACCGCCATCCAGCACCCA
Source organism: Aquarana catesbeiana (assembly GCF_042186555.1). NCBI lineage: Eukaryota > Metazoa > Chordata > Amphibia > Anura > Ranidae > Aquarana > Aquarana catesbeiana. The sequence goes on from NC_133325.1 coordinate 605,971,190, forward strand.
GATCAGACACACTCCCAGGATACCTGGCAGTTTTCTGCCAACGTGCTTGTTCACATTGTACCCTTGTGAGTACCGCTTTTAAAGCCTTTTATTAAACATTTTGAGTCTTACTGCACTTAGAGAGGCGCCTTTATTTTATCCCCAGAGTGTCCAGAAGATTGCTTCTTTTTCTTCAACGGGGCTGCCTTCTAAAGTTGCTATTTCCCCATGAACTTTATGGACATTAGCAGAGCTAATATGGACGTTATTACAGTCAATGTCTTTTACATTTTTTATACTTTACCATCCCTCATATTTTATCATCTTGCATACTAGCTCCCCACTGGGAGCAACAGGGCTGGGGGTTTATACTGTATTGGGCTCAGCGCTCACTCTATCCTAATATAAAGGGGTTGTAAACCCTCATGTTTTTTCACCTTAATGCACCCTATACATTAAGGCGAAAAAGCTTCTGGAAGTCACCGGCCCCCCAGCCCCGCATTTTACTTACCTGAGTCCCATAATTCCCAGGCCGGAGATGCTCTGTCCCTCTCTGCACGGGGTCCCGGCTCGTGATTGGATAGGTTGATAGCAGTGCATCCATTGGCTCCCGCTGCGGTCAATCAAATCCAATGACGTGGGCGCCGGGGGGGGCGAGGCCGAGTCAGGCAATCATGTCTATGGATGCAAATGCTGGACTTGGGAGCGTGCCTGTAAGTAACCCCCCGGGAGATCGCTTCTCCTAGGGGGTTATCTGAAGTCAGGAGGAGCCACGAGAGCCGCCAGGGGACCCCAGAAGTTGAGGATCAGGGCCACTCTGTGCACAACGAGCTGCACAGTGGAGCTAAGTATGACATGTTTGTTATTAAAAAAAGAGCCTTTACAATCACTTTAAACACTTACATCAAGTTTGAAGTTAAAGGCATATTAATGGAAAATGTGATCACTTAGGAAATCCAAAAGGCGCAATGACACGGAACAGGCTCAATATGTCCCGACACATTTCATCCTTACAGAAATCATCTTGGGCATGGAATATACATAGTTATATGGGTCCAGGCTGGACCCATGTAACTATGTATACCCTGCCGGTGCCTGGAATTATTCTTTAAGTATTATTGCTTGCTTTGCAGGAAGGCATTTGTGTTATGCTTTAAAACAGTAACAGAGTCACTGTAACTTTTCAAAGTAAAATGTGACTTCAGTTATATGTATATTATTATCTGGCTTGTTATTTTAGGATGAGGGACATCACTTATATATTTTGTTACTGTTGGTTATTGTCTGTCTACTACAGGGGTAGGCAAACCCTGGTGCCACAAGCAGCATGCAAAGCCTCTTTTGCTGGCATGTGACTCCCTCCCCATCAACAGAGTAGTGCAGGGAAGTGTCAGTAAGACACAGCTTCTGCTGCATTAATGCAGAATTACCCACACCACACCTGCACTGAGGGGGAGGCACTGTGCCCCCACACATTGTAAAAGGTGGGAAACATTGTTTGGTTCTCTAACTTTGCTATAGCTACAATTGTCAGCTCTTGTGATGGGGAAGAGATTGGGTGCAGTTTGGTGCAGTTCTGCTAGGGAGGCGATCCCTGTTTCCAGGAGGAGGAGGACTGTGATTGGCCACTGCTAAAGCCAATCACAATCCTTCTAGCCCCACCCAGCATCTGGAGGAAGATGACTCACTTGGTTGCTACTGACAATCTCAGAAAGAAGGGATTTCACTGTGATTGTGGTTTTCTCAATCAGTTGACAGTTTGTGGAATTACTGTTGAGCTTTTGAGGACTTTGTTGAAATATATATACTACTACTACCAACCTCTGCATCACTTACTCCCAACCTCTGAACTCTGCATCACTTACACCTGACCCTTTAACTTTGCGTCACTTATTCCTGAACCTTTGCTTCATTTACTACTAAACTCCTTCACTCTGTGTCCCTTTAAGCCACAGCCAGTATTCAGTGCAATGAAAATTACACCCAATGTTTGCTGCGGCACCGCACTTTTTCTCAGCTGCGGGGCACCAACTTATGATCTTGCACACAGGCTCACTGCTTTCAGAAAATGCTCCTGACCTGAGCTCCTCATTGCACATCCATTCCAGATGCTTGTATGTGATGTCACATAAAAGCATGTGGGCTGGATGTGAGAGGCAGATCAGTGTGGATGAGTGTGCCAGGACAGGTAGATCCTTGCACCACTCTGCATATTTTGCATATCATAAATGAGAAGAGGTAACACTGGTGGAGCAGATGAGCAGGAGGGTACAGTGGTGGGGCAGATGAGCAGGGCAGGGGGTTCAGTGGTGGAACAGAAGAGCAGGAGGGTACAGCGATGTGGCAGATGTGAAAGGTGGCAGTGGTGGAAAAGATGAGAAGAGGGTTCAGCGGAGGGACAGATGAGCAGGGGGTTACAGTGGTAGAACAGATGAGCAGGGGGGGTTCAGTGTGGGGCCAGATGAGAAGGGAGTTACAGTGGTGGGACAAATGAGCAGGGGTTCAGAGTTGGGGCAGATGAGAAGGGGATTCAGCGGTGAGACAGAAGAGCGGGGGGGGTACAGCAGTGGGGCAGATGTGAAAGAAGGTGCATTGGTGGGAGAGATGAGCAGGTAGATACAGTGGTAGGGCAGAAAAGCAGGAGGGTGCAGTGATGGGGCAGATGTGCAGGGGGTACATTGGCGGGGCAGAAGAGAAGGAGGTACATTGGTGGGACAGATGAGCAGGGGGTTACAGTGGTGGGGCAGAAGCACAGGGGGAACAGAGGTGGGGCAGAAGAGCAGGGGGGTACACAGGTGGGACAGAAAAGCAGGGGGGTACACAGGTGGGACATAAAAGCAGGGGGGTACAGAGGTGAGACAGATGTGCAGGAGGTACAGTGGTGGAGCAGATGTGAAAGGGGGTTAAAATGGTGGGGCAGATGAGCAGATGGGTTCAGTGTTAGGACAGATGAAAAGGTGGTTCAGCGGGGCACAGAAGAGCAGAAGAGCATGGGGGTACAGCGGTGGAGCAGATGTGCAGGGTACTACAGTGGTGGGGCATATGTACAGGGAATTACAATGATGGGGCAGATGTGCAGGGGGTACTGTGGTAAAACAGATTTGCAGGGGGGTACAGTGATCTGAGGTGTGAAGGTGTAGGAATTGGGGCTGATCTGAGGACTGGAGGTGCAGGGATTGGGGCTGATCTGAGGCCTGTGAGTGCAGGATGTTAATTTGTCACTATTACTCAAGTAGTTTACAGCATTTACTTTATAAACATTTACTTTATAAACATTTTTTTGTTATAAAATCGGCACGCTCAATTTCTTTGAAAACATTTTTTGGCACACTGTGCTCAAAAGGTTGCCTACCCCTGGTCTACTACAATCTCTCTATTGTTACAGTTGCCATCTGTGTCCCAATAAAAAATTTCAAAACAATGTAATTATTTTGCAGTTATATATGACAGCCACTTAAATTCCCTCTCCTTGTTTAAATGACTGCAGGATTTGCATTGTGTATCAAAATGCAAACATTTTTTACATTTTGGATTTATTGCTGACTGTGTCACTGCTGGAGAGATTTACCCTCCCTATTTGTCCTGGCTATAACAAATCTGTGGAATCCAACTTCTGAGATTTAGTAAGTAATACAACTACTGAAAGGTTAAAGCCAATTTGCTTTTTAAAGAAGTCCAGCCAAAGCTTTTTTGGCCATACTTCTCTTATGGATCACAGGAGTGCAGTTCATTCTGCATTCCTGTGACCCGTTTTCAGCTAACATCACTCAGCTGGTCCAGGCTCAGGAAACATCCTATCCATATGGTCAGGGTGCCCCCAGAAGTCTGGACTGGCACCTGGCTCAGTCAGGGATCCACCGAGAGCCTGAGCCAGACCCTCCTGCCCCCCCACAGCCCAGTGCTCCAGTGAGTGTTGGAGGGGAGAGCAGAGAGCCACTGACTGACAGTAACGGCTCTCCGCTGAGTGGAGGGGTAGGACTGAGCGATCAGTGGTGTTTGACTGCTTGGTTTTCACTGCAGAGCCGGCAGGGGACAGATGCAGCATTGGATCAGTGCTACATCCACCTAGGTGAGTATACATGTTTTTGTTTTTTTTAATCCCAAACTTCTCTTTTGAACAGATACCTAAAATTACATGCAAAGAAGAAGGTAGATCATCACCTATCCTGCTTCCCATGCTGCTGATCTCTGCAGTACTAAGAAGAAATTGCCCACATAAGTATCTTCAGAAACTGACCCTTCTTGGACTGTGCTATAGACATGTGCAGACTGAAATATTTTGTTTAGGAATTTCGTTTCGGTTTCGTCCAAAAAATAAATTTATTAAGTTACTCCCGAAATTCGTTTTTATTTATTTCATTTTTCGTTAAGAATTGCATTCGTCCAAAAATCCAAATTAAGGTCGAAATTGTCATTGAAGGCTTATGGTGTCTGTCGAATGTTCAAAGAAGATTCGACGGAGCAGCTAAACTGTACGACGCTGTATAGTTTACCTGCTCCGTCGAATCTTCTTAGAACTTTCAACAGACACCATAAGCCAAAGTACGTGTGTACTTAGTTCTAGCTATTTTACTGCTCCTCCTCTTTGGTTACAATCAGCCAATAACATTCATCATCATCATTATTTTTATTTATCTTTTCTCCCCTACGTCGAATCTTTTCTCCCCTACGTCGAATCTTTTCTTTCTATGTCGAATCTTTTCTCTCTATGTCGAATCTTTTCTCTCTATGTCGAATCTTTTCTCTCTATGTAGAATAATCTTGGACTAATAGAGTTAAGGTTAGGCACATTCGACCACAGGTTTGATGGACACAGATTGTTATTGTCATCATCATGTCGAATCTCCTATCTATATCGAACTGTTGTAGCAACGAAAACGAAAATAAAGCATTTGTTTATGTCGGATCTTTTGTTTTTTGGATTCTTCACTTTCGTTATCATTTGTTAAAACGATAACGGAAATACCTGAAATTCGGGCGAAAATGCATTCGGACGAAAACGAATGCACATGTCTACTGTGGTATTCCTATTCCCTCTCTGCTCTTAGTGGGTCTTTGTCCTATATTGATGCAGGGGTCAGTGGGAGGAATCAAAGAGTGCAGACTGACATTCCCAGAAGTGTTGACTTTTGAAGAATCTTCAGCGGGCCTGTTTTTTTGTGGCCATCAGCAGCTTGGACAGCAGCAATACACAGCATCTAATCTTAATCTATCCTCTACCAGTCTTATTTCAGCAGAGTGGTTTTTGATTATTATGGGTTACTTTCTACATTTTAAAATATTAACTTTTTATTGAATAAAGCTAATAATGTTTATTGTATATTCAAGTAAAGAAGAATAGATATACCATGAAAGAACATTCCTGTTCAAAAATGAAAATATTATTGGACAACAGCCATTACATTCCTGAGGTATTCCAATGAAAAATGTTCATTTCTGGGGTTAAACTATTTCTTAAGAAACCAAAAGTAGAATTGTAGGTTATTTGTTTCAATGATTGATCTTTTTTTATTATAAAACAATCACTGTATTAAAAGTGATGTTAATATAAGCCTGAACCCACACAATTTCTCTGTCTTTGAAATAAATATGTACAATATGCAGACTTGAAAGCAGACAATGATAATTATCAGTACAATTCTGGCTGGCAGAGAAGCCGCAACCCTTTTTAAATAGGAAATGAAAATTAGAAACATATTTGTAGCAGTATGGCCTGTGGTGTAACGTAGTTCTTTGCGCACTTGGTGACAATATTTTATTGATAAATGAAACGAAGGCTCATGTATTTTAGCCATATTGCCTCGGTCATAACTCTCAAACACTTTGAAAAGATGACCGATATTCTGCAATGATGGAAATGCGCTGAGTTTTTGCCAAGTTTTTGTCGTGGGGCCTGGATTCATTTTTTTTCTACAGAAAACTATTTCCAAAAGTCCAAATGTATTAGTGAAATTTAAAAATACACTGGGAATCCTATGCAAACATGTTGTGTCTCAACAGGCTTGTAGTATGTGTGTGCGTACTTCACATCTTCACATCAAAAATCACATCTAATTAGCGAGACCTGAAACAAAACAGAACAAGTTCGTCAGAATAGCTTCAATTTTAACACATGACTGAACTGGAATGTATAGTAGAAACTGTATAAAAGTATATGAAGCCCAAGTGTGAGGTAGAGGAGTACTCCCCAAGATGTCTGAAGAAGAGAGGTGCTGCTATGTTATTATTACGAATGGTCCCTTAAGAAAGGTATCATTGTCTATGCCAATTATCAAATGCACACATTTGTGTGAACCAACTTAGGGTCAGTCCACACTGCTAAGAAATGTCTTCCATAACAGGAATTTTTTAGTTTTTGTCCTCAGTATCAGAAACGGCACATGGTTCTATGGCAAAATTCTTTACAATGCTGCTGGAGTCCAACCCCATAGTCTTCAGTAGTACAACTATATCAGCATTGCATTACTGGTCTGGAGCTCCTTTAAAAAACATATTGGGGTTGACAAAAACACTTTTCACTTTGCAAGAAAATTTGCCCTAGAGCTTAGTGAATGTGGTGAAATTTAACTTTGCAATGCGAAATAAAAAAAAATGGATGACAGAAGTCAGTAGAGCATCACCTCGTTCACTAAGCTCTGGGGAAAATTAACAAGCAGGGTGTAATTTCCTTTGCAAAGTAAGCAGCCTATTTATCTTTAGTAAATCGACTCAATCGGTTCTAACAGGACATCTCACATTTTCAAATCAATGAGAATGAAATCAAGACACTAATGTCAGGTTAGAATAATGCAATTAGGTAAATGACCACGGTTGTGAATAAGATAAGCCACAGGAAAATCTAAAAAAAAAAACTGTAATGCCGCATACACACGATCGGAATTTCTGACAACAAAACCGTGGATTTTTTTCCAAAGGATGTTGGCTCAAACTTGCATACACACGGTCACACAAATGTTGTCTGAAATTCTGAACGTAAGAACGTGGTGACGTACAAGACGTACAACGAGCCGAGAAAAAGGAAGTTCAATAGCCAGTGCGGCTCCTTCTGCTTGATTCCGAGCATGCGTGAGCTTTTGTGCGATGGACTTGTGAACACACGATCGGACTTTCCGACAACAAGCTTACATCGAACATCTCCTGTCGGAAGGTCTGACAGTGTGTACGCGGCATTAGTGAAATTAGAATATTTTACCAATGTATTGTTTATCTCTATATTTTCAAACTGAGTATGCTATGCAGAGTCAGGACAAGGGGTGGACAGAAGGGTCAGCTGCCCTGGGCGTGGTGGGGATTTGGGGGGTTGTGCTAGAAGGGGTGATTTGGAGGGGGGATTTGTACTAAGATGGTATTTTTTCTGTTAGGAAGGGGGATTTTGGAAGGGGGGGTAGACATTGTGCTAGTAGGGATGTTTAGGGGATTTGTGCTAGGAGGGGAAATTTAGGGGGGGGGGGGAGCTGATTGGCTTCTATGCAGTGCTGCACCAGATTTTGCACTCTCCAATTTTAGTAAATCAACTCCTTTGTTCCTAAATCTCACAACTCGTACACAAACACACAACAGTGTTTATTCAACACTAAATGGCTTGCCTATTGAGAGACAGGGATATAAATACTACATACAAGTACAGTAAGTTTCCAATAAATGCTGATTTACACATTTTCCTTAATATCCTGACAGTAACAGACAGTGACATAAGGTCTCTTTTTTATTTTTTTCTTGTTTAATTGCTTGTAGGATTATATATGCTACCTAGAGAAAGTATAATTTGAAAGTCTTATGTACTATTACGCTGCTTTCACACTGGGGCAGGGAGAGCGTTGATGGTAAAACGCTGCTAGTTTTAGTGGTGCTTTACCATCGTTTTAGTGGCACTATTCAGCCGATAGTTTTATTTATTTTTATTTCAGGTACTTATATAGCGCCGTCAATTTACGCAGCGCTTTACATATACATTGTACATTCACATCAGTCCCTACACCCTCAAGGAGCTTACAATCTGGGACGCTTTTGACCCCCGCTAGCGGCCAAATAAAGAGTTAAATGCGCCCGTGTAGCAGCGGTGGCCATTAATTTCAATGGGCAGGAGCGCTGTATACACTGCTCCTCCACCACCCAAAGATGCTGCTTGCAGGACTTTTTTTAACGTCCTGCCAGCGCCATGCCCCAGTGTGAAAACATTCTGGCTCTCACACTTGGACTGCAGGGGAGACGTTTTTCAGGCACTTTACAGGCACTATTTTTAGCCCAAAAGAGCCTGAAAAACACCTCAGTGTGAAAGGGGTCTAACTCTTCTACTCTACTCTATGTACTTCTCCTCCTCCACTCTTCAGGGACCCCACCCAGCAGTAGAATCTAGGACAGGTGAAAAAGAGGAGACATTTTTCTTAATGTCCTTACATTGTGCCTGGTTTGGATATCCAAATTGTCATTCACATTGAGCACCTCTGTCACTCTTTGCCTGATCGTCACTGGGACATGAACAAGTCTTTGTTTTTATTTGGTTCCATTTTAACATGAGGCAATTTGAACTATTTATAAAAATGCCACCGCAATGTAGTGAAACAACAGGCCTTTTATGAAAAAAAAAAACGTCCCTAAGGCTAACGCTGCGCAAGATAATAATCAGCAACTAAGGTGAATATAAAAAATTGTAAATGTAAAGCAGCCAGAACCTAAAGTTCAATACTAAAAAACTTCAAGTAGAATAAATAACAAAGTAAGTGCAGCGCTAATATTGATATAAAAATAATTGTGATATTATTTATTATGATGAAAAAAAATATTTGAATAATCAATGAAGAAGTGATAAATACAATAAACAGTAAGATGATAGTTAGTGAAACCAGAAAATAACTTGATTACTAAAAAAAAGAAAAAATATTCAAAAAAGAAAAAGTAAAAAAAGAAAACTAAAGCAACGTCTCATAGTGATCAATGAAAAAGTCCATGTAAAATTACCTCCAGAGGAAGAAAGATGAATTGCAGAAGAAAAAAAGCTGTGACACCAATCTTCCCAAAACAAATCAAACGTGTGTTCAGGTCAACATCCAAGTGTGAGGTAGCTTGCTTACCAAAAAGCTGTGACTGCTGATAGCAGTCTCGCCCAGCACAGGAAATTAACAGTCTCCCCAAAACTTATAGGTGTCCAGACCAGCCGATGTTCTATTGTTAATTTTGGTGTGTCTCCACTGACACCAGTATTAAAAGCACAATCATATAGCTGAGTCCGGCCGAAGTTCTGAGCCGCGAGCGCGATCTTGACATGCATGGTGATGTCACATCCTAGCCCCGCCCTACGTGTTTTGTCATTCGACGTCCTCCAGAAGCTAAAGGCATACTCTTCAGTCAGCTAGCATTGTACCCAGTCTTTACGGTAGTGCACATGTGTACAGTACCAATAAAGTCTGCATGCAGTAAATAATGCTGCTAGTTAGATGGCCAGTCTCTATGTGCTCATCCTCTGCTAGCAGCAACAGGTTAATGGCAGCAGTGTCTGGTGTCTTCTCACCAGTCCCAGTGTTAAAGCAACAGGGGTCTTACTGTTCAGATGTCAGCTCAATTCTGGATCTGCCTGGAGTGACTCAGCAGCAGGCTTTTGGCAGATTGATGTGAACACAGGAGCAGAGATGCAAGGAGAATTTTAGTTCAAATAACTGGCTTTTGTTAAAATATAACAGCCCCCTCCTTAACCTCCCATGGTGTCTTCCAGCAGAAAACGTGTTCTGCGCTGCTTGTGCCTGCACAGTAACTTTCCATAGAAAGATTCAGTGGGTCTTACCTGTACAATTGGAGTAGGGCTCTATCAAGTCTATATGGAATTACTGCACAGATGCCAATGCTGGCTGAGATTTCTGCAATAAGACTGTAAAGACAATGGGAGGCCACCATTATTGGAAAGAGGCGAGTAAGCACCTGGGTAGGGGCTGTTTAGCCTAGAATAGTTTAGGTCTTCAAGTGATATGATAAAAATACTATAGTTTCTCTAGGTTTACGAATTATAGAAATCTTTATCATTATTTGGGTTTTGGTCAGCTTTGTCTATTTTTGTCACCTCCATAGCATAATAAGGTGCAACAGTTGTTAAAAAATTGTTGTGGAATAGAAACAGCTGTAGGATACAACTTGCATTTCATTTTATTACATTTGTTGTTTCAGCTGTTGTGATAAACCGCAGGGTCAGATTAGAATGTATTGTGATTTCATGATGCATGTGTTACAAGATATGAAAGAGAACCAGTCAAGCTGGTTCTTATGCAACAATCTTTAGTCTTAAATTGTTATAATTTTCAAGGATTATGTATGAAAGATGAATTATTTGTTTCATCATTTAGCTTTACCTATTTATTCTATTCCACAACATGTGTCAGAGGTTGGAGGTCATCTAAAGTCTGACAGTTCTTATGTGTCAACTGCCTGGCTTCAAACACTGGGGATTGATTTATTAAAGGCAAGTAGGCTGTTCAATTTGCACAGGATTTTTTCAGTTTTGCACAGAATACCCAACAATGTGCAAGGAAAAAAAATAATTTTTGCTTGCACATAGTTGGATGGAGGAAGTCAGCAGAACTTTACCTTTTTCCTGAAGCTCTGCGGCAACTTTCCTTGCAAAGTGAACAGTCTTTTTGCACTTTCAAAGATTTTTAGTGTACTGTGTATAGGTTCAGACAGCAACTGATGAAGCTGAGATGTCAAGCAGAGTAAGTAAAGTTAAAGTGCATGCAAAAACTAAAATCCCTGCATCTATAGACACCACAGATCTAACACTAACCTCTCTATCCCTGTAAAGAATAAACAAGTATACATACCTTTTTGGAAGCCGATCTGACCCTCTCTGACTGGATCCCACGCTGAGCTGTCAGCCGCAACTTCACTGTAGAGGCGGGTGCAGAAGAGACGGATGACAACAGAATCCCCATAGTAACTCTCTGGGTGACGTCACTTCCCATCAATTCACAGCCGATGTCGACCGTGTCCTCTGCAGAGCTTCGGCCGCTGGAGATCGGGTCGGAGCAGGTCAGATCAGCTTCCAAAAAGGTATGTATACTCATTTATTCTTTACAAGGATAGAGAGGTTTTCCCCTAGTTGTTCTGATGACAATTGTCTAGGATGGGAAGTGAAGGGAAATCTTCCCAGCTGAATACAAACAAATACGGTAATGATAAATAAACATAATTATCACTTGTTTATGATAGTGCCTGCTCAGCTTCATCCTATAACTTAAGGAGATGGGAGGGATATGGTTATGAATTTTTGAAGGTCCTATTCCTCTTTCCTTTCATACCACAAGGGCTTTTTTTTAGTTGGAATGTGTACAAAACTAGAGCTATGGGTGGGGCTTTTGTAAAGGCACCAGTACAGACAACAGTTATAATAAAACATCCAAAAGTTTATTGCATATAAGGTTAAAAACAATGTCCAGATGGAAATTCATACAAACAACAAATGCAGGTGAAGCAAAGAAGAATATCCATTCATAACAGAAGCACTGGAACCCAGAAGAGTGGGCCCCCACTATTATCAGGGGGTTGTCTTAAGCAATACAATGAACATATTTCTACAAAATAAACATCAATCAATAAAGTGCAGAAATAGCTTACATGTATGTGCATATGCATATAACAGATGGTCCATACAAATATAACTCACTATGTCTGGATTGCAGTATAGATACAGTATGTGCAGACACCAGGATATCTCCAGGAGTTCCAACAGCCATAGACGATTGGTAAATATCTAGTATCATGCCCAACAGGGAAAAAAAAAAACTGAAAAAACATGCACCTTACTACTGATAGTAGGTCCAATAGTATAGATATCTTATATAGCCCATGTATGGACAGTTGTGAAATTAAAATATGGTGTAAGAAACTGCCAAGGACACTTGGTAATGGATGAAAATGATATATATCCAAGCATGTAGTTATAAATACTACTAGGAAGTAGGAAGATGGAAAAGGGGCCAATGGAAAAAACACAAAATTCCTTGCAGTCACAGGATCCTTCTCCTTAATGGGCAAAGGTCCATATAGAGGTAGTAAATAAAAAGCACCCTTTAAAAATTTAAAAAGAGTGCAGATGGAATAATTATTACCTACATTAGAAAGCCAAATGGGGAAATATAGATGGTCAAATAGTGACACTAATATAAAAGGATACCAAGAACAAGACTACAGAGCTGGCTTACCCCAATAAAGCACTCAAATCTTATATGTCTCAGTTTTATATTCCTTTTGGGATGTGGCACCATTACGATTAGGCAGTCTGGGCATTCTGATAGACATTCAATTTAGCTGGAATGTGGCAGACCTTCCAACACCTCTGGCAGCCCTATCCTCTCCAACCTGTCTCTGTAAACACAGAAGCTGATAGAGGAAGTTTTCTGCACTACTCACTTCCTGCACTGGCTTCAGTGTTTACCAGTGAAAGCCTGCCTCTTCGAGCAGCTCAGGCATGCTAATGAGCCAGAATCACTGCTCGACCTGAGGACTTTTTTCTAGCACTCTCATGTGAGTGGTGGGAGTGTTCTGTACTGTGTGGGTGTGTGGGGTAAAGTTCTGTATTGTGTGTGGGGGGTGGGCTCTGTACAGGGGGGAGGGGTTCAATGAGATTTGGTGGGGGGGCAGGGTTGTGAGTACCTGCACCTATTCTCTGAGAAAAAAAAAAGCCTGCCAACCACTATATATTATTGATATCCCATATTCATTTTTACAAAGCTCCTAGCAATATCTTGTTCTCATCTGTGTTTTCTGAACTATAGGAAGGAAAAGAAAGGGACAATAAGGTGCTTGGAGGACCCTAACTCATACTATTGAACTTTTCCTCATATACATCCATACATGAGTAGGGAAAAATCAAGTTCATTATATTAAAAATGTACTCCTGACCAGATTCCCAAATTGTTTTGCCACTAGGTGGCTTCATCAGGGCAAAACATAGAGATACATCACTTTGTCTGGCTGGACAGATATACAAATGATTTGGGATATAAGCAGCTGCCCCATATGTACAGTATTTCAACCATGTATTTTTGCCAGGAGTTCAGCTTTAAATAAATCTGCAATAGGTTTAATGGCTGCTCTGTTGTCTGGAACTCAAGGTAGGTGGAGGCTTTTTGAGACAGACTTAATTTTCTGATATCAGCTCATCAGCTCATCAGCTCAAACCTTTATGTAACAATACTGTATGTCCAAAAACAAAACAAAGACACTTGTTGAATACATATCAGTTAGTATATCGTATATGTATTTTTACTTTTTGTATAGCCTGAAGTTGTCATTAAGCTCTGTATGATTTTTTTAAAATTTATTTCTCTGTTATGTTTTACAAGTGCATTACATTTACATGTATTAAGTTTATAAAATGTTTTACCATCATGGACCAAAAGTGTGTATACATTTTCTTCACAATATATACAGGATATTTACATAAGCTTCTATAACGTTAGCATTGTTTGTAAGTGGTCTGTCAGCTTTCACAAATCAAATTTATATACATTTCTAGAAATTTCAAGACATTTAACAAGGAAATAGACCACACAAAATGAAAAAAGCTAATGTCTAATACAGGGTGATATAGTAGTGCAATTTTAAAAATATTGAAGTAAAATTAACTCAACTTTTTGAATACTGAGAATTCTACATTGATTACTCTTCCCATGGTAGCTTTGACAATGATTAAAATATGCTGTAAGTCATTAAATCTGAGTGTTTTTCATCTTGTAAAACACACAGCTCTGAAGCTCCAAAACGCCCAACAAGCAAAGTTTGAGCGTTCTGTCGCCTGAAGCTCAAAAAAGTACATGGGCTTCTTTTTGGCAGATTACAAGCATTTTTGGCCCCATAGACTTCAATAGAAATGCCTAACTTGAGCAGAAAAATGCTCAAATAGCAGCTCTCCATCTCTAATTTCCTCTCCCTCACCTCCCCTTAGTGCTTTCTATTGGCTAAACAAAAACACCTGAAGCTGTAAAACGCTTGTAACACACGTCTAAATAGCTTTAAAAAAGCTTGTAAAAGCTGCAAAAAAAGCTTAAAAAATGCACGAAAAACACCAGTAAGTCAATACATTCAGGTGTAAATGGAGCCTAAAAGCTGATTGGCTACAAGGCACAGCTGCACCAGATTTTACACTCTCCAGTTTCAGCAAGGTTAGGTTCACACATATCCAGTGCCAATTTCCTCTCAGTTTCCACTGCAAATTTTCAAAGCAGCTGTTCTGTGGTTCAGCTGCGATTTAGATGTGGATAAGATGGACATTTTTGGAGCCGGCGGTCACCATCGTCTTTGACATTAGATTGGTTGTTAAGGAGTAGACTGTAAAGCGGATGACTCAGCTGTCAGAGGGGAAAAAAACAATAAAAAAATTGTGAATAAAAGAGCATGGGGGTCCCCCAATCCACACGAGGCCCTTTCGTGTCTGATATGGATTTTATGGGAAGCCCCAAGCCAAAAAAACAGTGTGGGGTTCCCTAAAATTCATACCAGACCCTTATCCAAGCATGCTATCTGGCAGGCCAGGAAAGGGGGGGGGTAAGTGAGCGTCCCCCTCCTGAACCATACCAAACCACATGTCCTCAAGCTTGGGGGACGCTTTGGGGCAGAGGGGGCCTCTGCCCCCCATCCCAAAGCACCTTGTCCCCATGTTGATGGGGACAAAGGCCTGTTCCCCACAACCCTGGCCTGCGGTCAGGGGGCTTATTTGCAATAAATTTACCTACCTGCTTGTCTGCCCTTGTACAGTGAGCTGTGTATGTGCAGCTTACTGTAGAAATTGGGCAATGTCAAAGTCTACTGCACTCCTGCTCATGCATGGGAGTGATGTCAGATCACCCCAGCCAATGAAAGGGGCTTGCAAATAATAATCAGATGTCAGAGGTTGGTGGGGAGCTCCAGGACACCGCATCGCTGGAGTCAAGGTGAGTATAGTTCCGCCTTAACTGACTTCAGTGACGATCACTTTCAGTCTGCTGGTTTTTAGATTGTTGTTCTCTGAACTGAAAAAACTCTGCCCAAGGTGAGACTGGGAGTGCATTTTGTCAACTGCCCCCTCCCCATTCTATGATTTCTAAAATAGCCAATGAAAGCAATAAGGCCTGCAGATATCTGGCAATGAAAGCTGCATGTTATCAGGGAGTGTCATGGCACTTGAATGTTACCACCAATGGGCAGAATACATATTTTTTTTTGCTGCAGAGACACCTTATTTGCTCAGGTGCCACTGTAATTAAATGAGGACATAGGCCTACTGGGTTGGGAGGTATGGGGGTGTGTGGAGGCTTTAAGTAGTGGTTGATTATGGGAATGCTGATTTGTGCACTAAAATTATATTTGTGTATGGGTAGATTTTATTTTTCTGTTTGTAAAATATAGTTGCTAATTAGTTGTTACTGGACTTTCCATTTTTGCCTTACCAATTAGGTTAATTTGTGCAATGTCACATTAGCTTTGCCTAAAAGGGTCAGCATGGTTTTTTAGAACAATACCTGAGTGCAGAGAAAGCAAAATGTATACGCACCCATACAATAACAATATTATGCCTTAAAGCTTATTAAACCATTGTGATTTGTGTAAATTATGCTATTATTATTCATTTTCAAATGCAATGCATACAAACATGTCACTGTGCCAAGAGATTAATGACTATACACTGTTACACATTAGCCTTCTCAGGGGAACACCACACACCAACATAATAGACAACAGGACCAAATTCTGTTTTGATATGTTTTGCACAAGGCACAATGCTTTTTTTTAATGAGGCGCCTAGTGCATGTGTGTCCCTGTGGGATGGTAAAAATGAATGCTTCAGTGGACAGTAGCAGATCAAGTACATAGATGTGAGTATGAATGTAGAATGTAATTTCACCTGGAGCAGTATGTGGAAAGTTTAGCATTAGATAAATACACTGTTAAAACCATTTAATTAGACGAAAACAGTCATATATACACTATGGGGCTTATTTACGAAAGGCGAATCCACTTTGCACTACAAGTGCAAACTACAAGTACAAAGTGCACTTGAAATTGCACTGAAAGTGCACTTGAAAGTACAGTCGCTGCAAATCTGCGGGGGAGATCTGAAATGAGGGGAAGCTCTGCTGATTTTATCATCCAATCATGTGCAAGCTAAAATGCTGTTTTTTATTTTCCTTGCCTGTCTCCCTCGGATCTACATCGACTGCACTTCCAAGTGCACTTTCAGTGCAATTTCAAGTGCACTTTGCACTTGTAGTTTTCACTTGTAGTGCAAAGTGGATTTGCCTTTAGTAAATAACCCCCTATATTACCAAAAGTATTGGGACGCCTACCTTTACAAGCACATGAACACATGTTCACAGCATGCTCTTGCCTTGTTTGAAAGAAAAAAACTAAAGCCGCGCACACACGGGTGGACTTTTCGACGGACTAGGTCCGGCAGACTTTTCAACTGACTTTCCGACGGACTTTCGAATGAACTGACTTGCCTACACACGATCAACCAAAGTCCAACAGATTCGTACGTGATGACGTACGACCTGACTAAAATAAGGAAGTTCATAGCCAGTAGCCAATAGCTGCCCTAGCGTCGGTTTTTGTCAGTCCAACTAGCATACAGACGAGTGGATTTTTCGACCGGACTTGAGTCCGTCGGAAAGATTTGAAACATGTTTTATTTCTAGGTCCGTCGGACTTTTGGGAAAAAAAAGTCAGCTGGAGCCAATACACGGTCGAATTGTCCGACGGAGTCCGGTCTGCCGGACCTAGTCCGATGAAAAGTCCGCTCCTGTGTACGCGGCATTAGTGGAAGAACAGTGCACACCTAAACTACCTCACATTATATGACCAACATTCACCGGACTCCTCATAGATAAAAAAAAGTTAGGCATACACCAGTTATACCTAATATCCCTTATTAAAACTGTGCTACCAGCAGCCAAGTCCTCACTGCAGTATCCTCTACTGCAGGGATATGCAATTAACGGACCTCCAGCTGTTGCAAAACTACCCATCGTGCCTCTGCCTCTGAGTGTCATGCTTGTGGCTGTCAGAGTCTTGCTATGCCTCATGGGACTTGCAGTTCTGCAACAGCTGGAGGTCCTCTAATTGCATATCTCTGCTCTACTGTATCTTTGTTCATAGTAAGTTTGGGTTTAGCCTTATTCCTTAGAATCGTCCTACTATAGCAACTTTTACACTGTAGTAGTCTCCTAAAGGATTGGTTCACCTTTGTTGACTTTTCCCCAAGCTTTACAGCACCATCCGTACAGTAACACGAGGTACCCAGTTTTGTAAAAGAATGAATATTTTTTAGATGCATTTTCTGGGGGGGGCTCTCTTTAGATAACTCTTTCTCATCCAGAAGAAACAAAATGTGATTGCACACATTTGCTTATAATATTTGCTCCCCCACATGCCACTTCCCCTGACTTCTCTGACAAGATCAATGGACAACTATGGCCACCCACCCCTACTGAAAAAGTCACGCCTATTGACGTAACATGTATAAGGGCGGAGCTTTCTTTGCAGACGTCATCCTGCGACCATCTTGCAGCTTGCAGGAACTGTTCATTACCTGCACAGCCCACACTGCTTGAGTGCTATGCTTGTGAGTACCTTGCATTTGTTTTTATCGGGTCATTAAAAGTTTTAAACAGAGAGCACTAGATCTTGCTATTTTTGTTTCTCTCTATATCTGATATTTTGGAGAGAGATCCAAGGCTCTGGGAGCCGACAGACTGGAGTGAGAGACACAGAGGAGCAGTATACCAGCAGCACATCACATAGAGCCTTTGATTATCCCCAGTGGGGACCTGCTGATTTTGACCCGCTGGTGAAACAGGGGTCAAAGTGTGAGGTGAGTGGCCAGAGCACACTGGTGGTTAGCGAGCACTTGCACATTTATGTGATCCTTTTGCACATTGCTGTGAAGCAACACATTTGGATGATTGGAACAAAATATTTTTTTTTTTATTCAATTTTTTTTCAATTATTTTTTTAAACAAATTTTTTATATTTTTATGGACTGTTGTATGATCAATGTATCATGATATTTTCAGTCACTGTATTTTGTATATATATATATATATATATATATATATATATATATATATATATATATATATATATATATATATCCTCTTATTTGTGAGTTATAGTTTATTTATATGATTATTATTTTTATTGTTTATTATTATTATTATTTTATTATTTATTATTGATTATTATTTTTAATAGGATAATTTAGATATGCACTGGTAGCACAGCACTGGTTTTGGGTTTATAAATGGACAACTACTCTGTTTCAGTCTGTCCCCACATGCCAGGGTGCTAGGGGTAATCCTGGACTCTGAACTTTACTTTCAGGCCCACATCCAATCCCTGTCCAAATCATGCCGATTCAACCTCCACAACATCTCCAGAAAATGCCCCTTTTTAACCGTTGACACCACTATGCTTCTACTCCCTGGTTATCTCCTAACTAGTGCAACTCCCTCCTCATTGGATTACCTTTACATAGGCTATCCCCCCTCAGTCTATCATGTATGCTGCTACCAGACTCATTCACCTTATCAGTAATTCAGTGTCTGGTACCCCTCTCTGCACATTCCTCCACTGGCTTCCGCTCACCCAGCGAATAAAATTCAAAGTACTAACAACAACTTACAAAGCCATCCACAACTCTTCCCCCAGCTACATCACTAACCTGTAAATTATAAACACATATACACTGCACTGTCTATAAAAGAAATAAAGAAAAAAAGAAACGAAAGCAGCCAGCACAGCAGTGGATAAAGTTGCAAAAATGACAAATTGGGTGAAATGTGCAGCGCTTATGTGATCATATAAACCATAACAAATAATATGAGTACAAAAAACGTGAATAATAAATGAGGTGCTCAAAAATACTCCAAGCAGTCCTCTATTATGACATGTGATGTCTATAAACAGAGGAACTTGGACGTGTGATGTCCAAAAAAGAAAAAAGTCAGTGACAGGCTTCAATCGTGTGTGATGATAATCCTCAACCACATGTGGATATAATATAGTGACAGTCTTATACTTCAAATATGTATGATGTAATAACAGTTGATAGTTAGAAGTCATCATCTGGGGTGCTGGTGACTTCTAAGTCGAAAACGCATCAGGAGGATATGCTGAGACCACTGTCTTCTTTTCTCCAAGCGCTTGATTTTACTGCTAAACACGTGAGTGTATTTCCTTTGCTTTTCATGTATTAAAATTTCCATACAGAGTTACGCTATATGCCTTCCTCTTTCTTTTAATGGTGGGGCTGACTGCCTATATCTACTGAGTCCATCCATACCTTACACCTGTTCGGAGGTCCATCTGGAGGTCATATCTGGATAGAGCATCTGATCCCCTTGGTATATTATACCACAAAGCTTGATTGACTCATTAGGTGTACACCTATTTGAGTTCAATCCCTCTGGTAAGCAGCTTCTGGTGTCTTTGGTGGTGGATCTACTATCAACTGTTATTACATCATACATATTTTAAGTATAAGACTGTATAATAATAATAATCACACAGAACAGACACTACCCTAAACAACACATTGCTGCAGAGCAATTCCATAGCATTGGGATTCAGTGGGCACAGGGAGTGATGGGCTCCACAGCTTTATCATCCAGATGAAACTGGCTTCATGGAAGCTGTATGCAGTACAGATGATGCAGCAGCTGTGATTTGCAACCCCTTTAGCCCAGATGGTGTGCTCTTGACAGTCAATGGGTCTTGTGTGAGGCCGGGTGTCGCAAAGACAGGAAGTATGGCTGATGCACTGCCCTTGTAAGGATAAGTTAAATTTCAGGAAAATGCTACATGTTCCAACCATTTTTATGGTGGAACATGTAACAAGTTCTCGATCCTGCAGCAGCTTCCTGATCCCCACACTCCCTGTGATAGCAGGTCAGTAATGTTCTCCCTGTACCTGCTGTCACTATTTGAAAAGAGAGTGGTTCCGCCCACACTACTGCATTATTCATTTACAGAGATCTGTGAATGAGTGAACTACAAGTACTGGCAGCCCTTGTGGCTGTCGGCTTGTAGTTCTCAATAAACTACCAGGGCGCTGTTGAGCGCTGTAGTAGTTCATTGATTCTTCCTGTCAGTGTGAAACTGCTGACCTGTATGATGTAGAGGCAAACAGCTTACACTGACAGTCTGTAGGAGTCCTGCATAAAAGCTGCGATCTGCCGATTGCAGGTGCAATGGTTCCCAGGCTCCTACAAAAAAAATCAAAAAAATAAATGCACATTTTTTTTACATGCAAAAAAAATGTGCATTTATTTATTTATTTTTTTTTAAAGTGAACTTATCCTTTAATGGAAGTTCAGAGGCACACAGTGAGGAAAGGAAGGGGATACAATGAAAGAGTAATACAGTTTTGCACCAAGTACCAAAGACAGAAACAGATGAGATGGAAAAATGTGAAGCTGGAGTTCGGCTTTACCTTCTCAGCAATAACATACAAAAAAACCTAATCTGACCAGAGCCAAACAACAGTACAACTTTTTTTATTATCTCTTATTATTATCATCACCCTGTTACAAACTGAGGCATTCAAATGATCCTTTTACATTGTTGTAGTACTTTTACAATTTGATGTTAGTTCCCGAGCCAGTAATGCATTTTATTGATAACACATGAGAAGTGCAGAAAAAGATAAATAGCCCACATCCTTTTAGAAGAAGATTGTTGATGGTTTCCTCTTTACTTTGAAAAATATGTATTTTAGTGTGCTGAGTGACTGAACTGCAAAAGCAATCAAAGCACTTTGCACTTTTCTCACTTGGAAAGAGATTATGTTTCATAAATTTCCATTTTTCAGGATCCTCTTCATTTTTAACATTACTTTATTCTCGGAGGTACAGAGTGAAAGCGGCATGTGCTGACCTTAAAATCATGGCCTTGAACCCATAAAAAGAGCTGATGTTAGTGTAAAAAGTCTTGGAAATTACAAAAAAGCATTTAATGTGAAATAAGAAAGTCATGGCTCATGCTGCAGATCTTTATTGTTGTTTTTATTGGAACAGCTCTCTTGATTATGAACAGTAGTTAACATTGTTTTATAGGACACATAATTAGCAGGGGCCGTTCAGGTAATTAGCACTTCTTTAAGAAGAAATTGCCAAATGACAGACACTCTTTTTATTTGTACTTTAAATGATGGATCATGCATGTATAATCAGTGTAGTAGAAATTCATACAAAATGTCTACTGCCTTTCCTTTACATGCTGTAAAAGATAATCCTGTTCATAAAACATAAGTTTGTTCCATTCCAAATGTCCTTCCAGTTGGCGTAATTCCTGCTTTTTTTTTTCCATCAGAGGTATGGAGTCAAAAACATTTCAGCACAGACACCATGAACTGATCCACTGTAGATCTTGAAATACAGATACATCAAATCTAAGAAAGCTTTTCCATCTGTTGTGAGGTTTTATGCCAGAAGAAAAATATCTTGTACGTTCACACCAAAAAGACAAAAATGGCTATAAATAATTATGATGTGAAATATGACACATTTCATCAGTATTTTATATTGAGTATCCATATTCGGTGTTCTTCACAGGAAGACAAAGACCAGAAGATGACAAAAGCATACAGTATATAAATATGCAAGAATGGTTCAGAAATGAATGTAGAGTCTTAGTTATTGCATTCTGTTCTGATCTGTTTGAACACCATAAAGGAAGCTGTCACAAAGAAATATAATTACTCAAGTAGTCTCTGATGAGTTTCCATTGTCTGATTCCCAACATTGATTCCAGAGCTTGAGCTTATCTGGCTTTGCATCTCATCACTGCTGTGCAAAATAGTATGTGGCAGAGGAGGCAAAGACAATCAGCTTTTATCTAAACATTAACAAATATCTTAAATCCCAATTCTCATTTCCACTAAAGGCCCCCACTATCATTTTTAAAATATTTTTTCTTGAGACATACCTTTTTTCTGATGCCTTTGGTCCAATTGCATGACATGCAGAGTCCTCCTTGTCTGTCCTCTGGTGGTGGATGCGGGTTCTGAATACTAAAGAGAAAGATGGTCACATAATGCTGTGGTGATACTATCTTTAGCATTCTGCCTTGAGCTCAGGAGAGCTTGATGACACACCTTCAGGGTACGTGTTCTTCAGGACCTGTGCTCACAGCAAGTGGTTTCAATGATACTGAGTGTCATTCAACCAGAGGAGGATTGGCCCTAGACAGTGAACACTGAAGACAGGCCCTAGATTCTGATGGAGGACTCAGAAGGCAGGGTTGGAACATTGAGATTATTGCTTCATGTTTTTTGTTATCCTAGGGATTGTGTGGAATAAAAAAAAAGTTCAAATGGATTTTGATTGTAGATTTATTTTAAAGTATAGCTTCATGTATGCTAAAAAACTGTTGTTTTCAAATGCATTTCTCTGAAATGGTTGTTTGTAAGTTGGAAATTTTTTTTGACTGATATATCTAATTTCTTCTGTTCACAGTTAGCGATTTTGAGCTGAGACTGTGACAGTGGTGATCATGCTCACTGAATTTATCCAGCATTTAAAGAATAGTAAATATTTAACAACTATTTGTTGAATCTTCCAAAAACTGTGCCTTCTATGGCTATCCTTAGTGTCAGTTATTTTAGCAATATGATTGTCCCCAAAATATACGGTTCATTGGTGTGCGCAGCCTATTGCATTATGGTGTGCACCCCAGAGCACAATCACACGTGTGTGTATATCAGCAGAGCAATGGATAGTGTCAGTAGAGTAGAGACCGGTGTCAGTAGGGCAGTGGACGGTGTCTGTAGTTTTTTATTTGTATTATTTTTTGCAATATTATTTTTTTGTTATTTGTTTACAATTTCTTTAGGAGCCCCATTGGGTGGCTTTGGTGAAATATCAAGGGTCTAAACAGACCCCTGATGTCTCACTGTTGAGACAGAGAAAGGGACTGAGGACAGAGCTTCCCTAGTCACTTTCTCTGCAGCCTCAGCTGCAATGGACAGTGAACAAGTGGTAAGTGCTGTGTGCTTAGCAGCATAGTTTACTTCAGTTAAGAATGAACAGAGGAGCGATCTGTACAAATTCCTTACTGTGTTCATTCAGAAAAGAAACAGGCCTGTAAAAGAAAGCTGGCAGCACTGCAGGAGAGACAGGGGGCATCAGGAAGCAGGGGGAATTGGTATCGCACGGGGTATGCGCATGCCTATGATTCTTGTCAGTGGTTCAGTATCTTAGCTTCTGCATAGAACTGTGAAACTGGTAATGTTCAGGATGCTTAGAAACAGCCTCCTTTTTTCCAGTGTTGCTTGCAATGTTAGACTTCTGGAGAGTGCAGACGCTCATTTTTGCTTAGGGTCAGGTTCCATCCTATAGTCTGGCCTAAATCTTTCCCCTACTATGGGACACCAAAACAAATCAAAGTACAGCTTAAGAATCGCTGTTACTGTCGGGTGTCACAGTGGGCATTGATACTGCGACAACTATATGAAGACAGCTATGTATCTTCCCTCACATGGTTCAAATGCATACAGTTTATGACCTCTTACTTGACAAAATTGCAATTCTTTACAGCTTGTTTTCTAATTCACATTTGAGGACTGGTATTCTGCAATATAATGTACATTTTTCTCCTCGAATTTAGATACGCTTTAGGTTTTTTTCATTAAAACACACGTGGATTAAATAGGAATAATCTGCTTACACTTGCACTTTAAATCTATTTTATCGAGCATCAAGACTTAGTTTATGAAAATGTGAAAGTTTATGGCATTAAAAATATTCAAGCAATCATCTCATAAAAAGTGTCATAAGAGAAGTCCAGATAAATGTTTTATTGCAGAGATTTATTTTACTACTGAAGCCACCCCATCTTCATGACAGAATGCAACTTCTGCTAACTGTATAGGTTTTGGTTAATGATTGATTTGCTTTGGCATTTCCAAAACGCTAAAAGTACAGTTGTTGGTATTTGGTTGCCAGAAATGGGTACTGGGCTGATAGAAGACAAAGGCAAAGGGGGATTCTGGAACTCTGACTTTACATACAGTATATACACACCACAGCCAATTTGAAGAATCTAAAGGTATTCACAAATGTCACACAATCCTAATTATCTTGTCAAATTCAGCACGAAAGGAAACATCTGTAAGAGATCAGTTTACAGTGATATTACTGATAGGAAAATATGGGGACAACTCTTTTGATGTGTGGAAATATTTTTGTATAGAATAATGCTGGATGTAGTAAATTTTTTAAGGATCTGACTATTCTGGTCGCAGAAGGTCATATTAACCTCATTTATGGTGCACAATTTGTAAAAATTATACTGGAATAATATAAATACAGATTTTGCCGACTTGTTGCAATTTGCCTTAAAAAATTAAAAAAACCTGACAGGTACTTCTTTACTCTGTAATGTAGGTACCCTGCATTAATCTGGAGTGTCCCAAATTATTCTGTGTCTGCTTTAGCAGCTGGGCTGTAGTCAGTCTTAAGCTGGGTTCACATGTATGTGAATTGGATGCAGGTTTCCCCGCATTCAATTCACAGGACAGACGAGTGTGACCAGTTCTCAATGGAGTCTGTTCACACAGGTCTGGGGCGGCCATGGTCCACATTCAAAAAGGGTCATGTGCATGTTTGGGTCCGATTCAGGTGTGAATTCAGGCAAAAATTCAGACCTGAACCGCACCTGAACCGGTGAACAGACACATACCAGACTCTAGACACAAACCCACGGCCGCACGTATGTGAACCTAAGCTTCTATTACTTCTGTGTTCTGCAGTTTTCCCTGGGATCAGTGTATTGATTGCTTCTGACTGCTACTGCTGAGGAGGCTCCAGTAGTAAAAGTGAAAAGAAACAATACCTGGTTTATGAATAGTTATTCTCTGCAGACAATCACTCAAGTGTTTGTTCGGTGATGTTGGCTGAGGCAAGGTCATAAATGTTTGGAGCAACCTTGCGAAATGTATTTTCTCCTCTTGCCCTGCTCCATCTGGAGCCAATGTGAAAGCTCTGTGGATTACAGCTGCATTGGTGGGAGGCCTTTCTAGGGTAAACTGTGCATTAGATGTCTGGAGAGCTGAGTAAAAGCTGCAGCTGGACTATCAAGAATGATTCACTGCTTAAAAAAAAAGGAACTTCTGGCTACTCTGAAAGGGTCAATGGCCTACAATGTTCAGAGAGAGAAAGAGAGAGAGAGACAGAGAGAGAGAGAGGTCCTTTGCAGCTGAAGAAAGTGACTGTGACTGCTCTTGCAGAGTCATATACCCTATTTGTGGCTGCTTGTAAATAGCCATATTATCAAGAAACAAGTGCAGACAAACACAAGCTACTCTACACTATATTGAGATTCAACTTACTATCTGTGTAGGCCAAATGTGCTGCCATCCTTTTTGGATATCTTGTATCCCTAACCTCCTTTCCTAATTTAATAGACAATAAAAAATACCAAAAAAGTGAAGTGACTGGCGCCCAACTATTTTACCCCACAACACTCCAATGATTCTGCCCTTAGAGTGGATATGCCCAGGAATGTAAGTACTAGGCCATTCAAAGATGTCACTCTGCTATACCACTTTGGGTGTCATTCCACACCACCCAGAGAGGAGTACTGCTACATTTGTTTTTGCTGAAATTACACATTTCCTCTCACTTCCAGGTGTAGCATCCTCCTATCATAGAATGCTGAGTAGATTTCGTTTTTGGCTGCTTCTTCAAGCAAGGGATCAGCCATTGTTTTTTCTGTCCTGATCATGATCTCACAGGATGGGAGTTTGATTGCTTCCCCCTGCCTCTGGAAGAAATTTCCAGAGATTAAGCTCTGAGATTCAAATCAATCAGCCTGAATATTTATCGGGTTCCTGTCAATCACTGGAGAGGAGTGTCCAGTAGGGGGCTCGAATGGAGCTAAATTGTCACTGAAGAGCAGGGTTTCTTCTCCCCAGGAGATTTCCAGAGGTGCAGAGTTGCTGCTGTCAATCAGCCCATGGACCATACAGCTGCTCTAAGAGGCTCCAGAAATCCCAGGATCAGATGGACTTTGCTTAGAACTGACTGCAGAACAGTACCATCAGGGATCTGGTCCTGAGAGGTGCCATATCACTTTTGGTTGTGTCCGTAGGAAGCTGCAAGTCAGCAGCTGTCCTGGGAACTTGTGAGCAAGTGTTGGACAACTGCATTGGCTATCAATCAGTGCTCCTTGTGCAAGGTAACTAGACAGCCAAAAGACTTGCCCTATGGCCTTCAGCTGTGATGTCTTGGACTGTTCAGCATTCACAAATACTTGTGTTTTTCAGCTGTGAGGACTTAGAATGTCAAATTCTCCACAACTGCTAAGGAGAAGACTATATATGTCAAAAAGTCTTGCTTTATGGTCCTCGGCAGTGAGATCTTAGCCTGATAAGAAATTAATCTCATGGTCTTCAGCTGTGGGTAATTCAGACTCAGAGAAAAGACTGTCCTCCAACTGTCATGTGCTTTTCTATTACAAGTTTCCTCAAACAATAAATATCAAAAAGACAGCCTCTACACTGCTTATTGGAGATGATGTGAAAGGACAATTGTTGTCATTGGTGGCGTCTGCACTATTTGGGAAGTAACCAGTAAAGATCAGCAGCTCCTACAGGGCTAGAAGCACACCTGTTTTGACTATGGGAAGTGAAGGGAAATCTCCCCTCTGTGACAAAGATGGCAAAAAATAACCCGACAAGGGTTATAACCCTCCCTTATTCTATCCAAAATGAAAAAAAAGTTTTGACTTGCGTTACATTTGAAACCTCCATGGAAGAGGCAAGGCGAGGCAAGGTGAATTAAACAAAAAATGTTAAGACATACTTTGTTTCAAATTTGTTTTACCTGGAGCAGTTACTGAGAGCAGCCAATCGGTTTTAAATTTTCAACTTCTACAATACAATTTTTTTTGGAAAAAATAGCTGGTAGAGGCTGATTGGTTGTTATGGGCAAGGGCAACAGCCGAAACAGAACTTGTCCCAGGCACTTTTTTTAATTTCTCCCATGTCATCTTCATCTGCAAGGTTTCATTTACACTTGCAAAGTGATTACATGTGATCAGCTGTGAATAGCTGTGGGAGCTGTTAGCCTCCTATTGCTTTCAACTGGGCTTCCTGCATGCAGCTGATCCCTGTTGGGTTTCCTGTAACTAAACGCAAAAGGCCTCATTCACAAGCATTAATGGGGCCTAAGTAGCTTTGAATCAGGCAAGCGTATAGGAATAAAACCTTTTTTTTCAACATTATAACAGGCAAAAAGTGATGGCTGAATGCAGGTATACATTATTCAAGGAATACATTGCTACATAAATCTTTTTGCTAATAGCTCACTTATGGCAGCCATTCAGCAGGGAGTTTGATTACCTCTGATATGCAGGTAGGCACTAGAAGGGTAATTTACCAATCTGTATATACAACACAACAAGTAAAAAATACATTTACATAAGTAAAAAATCTGAAAGTCACAAAAAGAATTACTTTCAGGTAAATGTTACAATAATTACTCAAAAATATGAACGCACTGAAAATATTCTATAATTATCTTTACATAAACACTTTAGAATCCAGATAGCTGACTACATACACAATGAAACCACTCTTCATCAATGTCATGCACAGTTAATTTTAGATTCACATCTTATCAAATAGAGGAGAAGGAATAGCTTCACCCCTTAAATGCGGCTGAAGTTTGGCTGCACTGAGAAAGTTCCATTCAAACACGTTTTTATCCTTTAGCCAGTTATGTGTTCAAGTAAATATTTACTCTCCTTCTGTATTCCTATATTTTCTAAAGGTATTGAATATGTGCACAATCGCAGTGATGACAAGGATTTCAAACAACAAAGAGCATGAAACTCCATCCATGGCCTGGTTTGGCTTTTTTAGATAAACTGTGAATATATTACCAGCTGTGAAATATGTTCCTGGTCTTTCTTATGCTCTGCAGATTATTTGGACATATACAGACCTACATTAATACATTGGGCAACTGTCCCACTGATAAACGTTTTTATTTTATGGACATTTGGTAATTTGGTCTGTAAATCAGCAGAGAGAAATTCAGATTCACAGCAAGAGATTCATATATGCAGCCACATCTTTGGAAAGTCTTTGAAAACGATGATAATAACAAAATAAGAATCTTCCTCATTTGTTTGGTTGTTAACTCCTGTAATATAATGTTGGTTGCATTCTTTGCAAATGTTGGATAAATTTGGCCTGTTGAACACTACAGTGCAGAACAGAACTTAATTTAAAGGTTTACACTTTGTATATCTAAAGAAAGACCTCAAAGAAAAATTCCAGATTTGTTAATAATATTAATACAGTATAACATAAATAATTGTTACATTAAAGTGTTACTAAACCCAGGGCCCTGCATTCACTATATCTGGTCTCCCACAGTACATAGCACATGGAAATGCAATTATTTTAGTAAATATAAACTGCTAAATACCTTTTCCCATCAGCAGTTTTAGCAGTCTTGTGACTTCTATCAGTGTCTGGCTGAGCATTGGTTAAAGCTTGTAGGAGGAGTTTTCATTCTCCTCTGACTGAAAAAAAAAACTCTCTAGCAATACACACCAAACTGAGCATGTGCAGAGTACCCCCTAGGGCTATGTGCTATCAGGAGATGGATTGGGGACTGTGGAAGAAGGGGACGATCAGAGAAAACAGGATCAAACAGCCTTTTTACACAATTCAGAGGGTTAACCCCTTAGGTTTCACAGTGAGTATAACAAGCATGATTTACTGCATATACAGACTGTTTTTACTGTTGTGGGTTTAGAAACACTTTAATAATTGTATGTGTTATTTATAATTGTTCCTACTAACACGTTGGGTTATGAGCCATTCTTGGACTTAATCATTATTGGATCCCTCTTCAATATGGGATTCCAATTCAACTATACTAACCAAATACAAACATTAGTCACGATGTATAGAAAGATAATGTGATATGGAGCACTCAAGATCACCAACTAGCCTCTTGCAAAAGTAAATATTCTTTACTTGTTTCCCAAAACAAACAAATACAAATAGCTTTCTTCGGCAAAACAATGGCAAACAGTCCATAGTCTTGGTATAATAACAACCACACAAATGCTCACCGCTGGTACCTTCGTCCCACACTTGGGTTTAGAGCTTCTGTCTGTTTTGGTGTGCAAGACAAAGCCACAGGAGCTAAGCAAACAGAGTCTCCATCGCCAGACAGCCCACACTATCTCACAACTGTGGACTATTCCACTTAAATACCCACTGACTCCTTCCTGCTGCTTTTCAAGACTCCCTTGCAAGTGGGTTAACCTTTGCAGGACAAAAGTCAGTGTAATAAGGTTTTGGAGGCTCTTTCCATCAAACCAAGTTTCTCTGAGCCTCTAAATTCTGGGTCTCAAATGAGGACTTACTAATCCAAAGAGTACTGTAAATCATTCCTCTCCTTCCCTCTCTGAGTGGACTTCCTTGGGCGAGCTGTATGGGTGAGAACCCCCAAGTACAAAAAAATGTCTCTTGAACTCTTCCTTAAAGGGACCACAACCTAAATATTGGGATTAATATATCTCCTGTCCAGGACCCATCCCTGACATTGTGATAGATAGATAGATAGATAGATAGATAGATAGATAGATAGATAGATAGATAGATAGATAGATAGATAGATAGATAGATAGATAGATAGATACTTTCCTTTCCGATGACCTGCTCTCTTTCCAGCAGCTGCATGTATGCCACACTTATGTGTGTGTATAATACGTGCTCCCCATTGCATGCTGTAGAATGTTGTACATCACTAGCAGGTGTTTGACCTATTTAAAGTGTAGAATACCTGCAGTGGCTTAGGAGCCACTAAGCAGTGGCTTGTCAACACATGGGACACCAGAAAGCTTTTTTTCCTCTTATTTTATTGGCTGTGTAAGTGACCCTGTGGTCAGCCAATGCACACTTCTAATCTAAATGGGGTCAAGAGGAAAGATTGGAAAAATCGATAATATATCGGGTACTTTGCCATTAAATGTTTTTTTTTTTTTATTATTATTTAATTTCAACTGTATGCTAGCAGTTATTTTTAACCTCCAATGTATTAGCAGTATTCATTACAACCATGGCAACATTAGTCAATTTTTATAGACAATATTTTCCATCATCCTCATCCCTACTTATGGATGTGACCTACTGCCTGTCCCAAAGGTCTACATGAAGTTTTATGTAGCCTGATGCATGGAATACAGCAAAGATGGCAATTTTCTGAGGGTTATTACGCTTTTACACCTGAGAAGTCTTGTTCCCTAGTTCTAAATGCTTCACTACTGTTATTTAGTTCTAGATCATCGAGCCAGTACTGGGTGATACTGCCAGTATATATCAAAGACTATATCTGGATTTTTATTGGGGATTTTGAAGTGTTATTTTCCTTCATCAAAATGTACTTAGGGTTACCTAGGTCTCTGCACTGGAAAATTCATCTGCTTGGAATTTGCCCATCTAAAGCAATGCCAAGAATGTCATAAAACACAAAAACAGCTCATATGAATATACTAAAGAAAGAAACTCACATTGAATGATGGTCTATGTCAACATTTATAGAATACAAGCAAGTAAGGATCTGCTCTTAAGTTTGCTGAATAAAATGAAGGGTAATTAAGGCCTTCCTACACAGAAGGTAGAACAAAGTCAGTCTTTGGGAAGCAATACAACATCCTTTTACATGTAAATGTTAACATTGTGTAGAATTGTGCTCTTGAAAGAGTCAGGCAACACACCAGGTCCTACATCATCTTTCTTCTGCACTGAAGAGGGACAGGGTAATTCTTCTAGTGACCCTCCCCGGTGGCATGGATGCTTCCTGTTGACTGTTTTTTGGCATGGTCCAAATGAAGAGGGGCTCAATATTTACAGGGTCCTTAAGATTTCAGGCTGTCCCTCTCTCTCTTGGGTGCAAGAGTACTTCTGAAACTGTGCACATACATGTAAAAATGTCTGTTATGCATTCCGTACAGTATTTGTTATACTATTATTGTTTTTAACGTTAAAAAATAATAAATTACATTGGTATTAATATATTGTAATATTTTTTAAGTGCCTTAAAAGTCCACCATTAGGGGGTCCCTTGTTTTATTGTTTAGCTTATTACTGGATGTAGCACAAAAA
The DNA here is from genome assembly GCF_042186555.1 of Aquarana catesbeiana. NCBI lineage: Eukaryota > Metazoa > Chordata > Amphibia > Anura > Ranidae > Aquarana > Aquarana catesbeiana. Next base: position 606,002,316 of record NC_133325.1, read on the forward strand.
AATACAGTAAGCTACCGTTCCACAACAGAATTTCTCTCTCTGAGTACTGATGTACAGTGGATGACAAAGGCTGATGTGAGGACAGATTAAAGCACTTACTGTATGCTGGTACTCAACACCATTAAGTTTTTTTTCTGCAACAGAATTGCTTGTTTTGTATATACAGTAGTTGAAATTACATACAGTAGCAATAGTTAGTGTTTCTCTATCCTGCCTTCTCAGTAAATATAATTGTCAGCTAAATATACTTTTTCTGCCGGTTATATCATTTTTTTTCTAGCCTATGTGCCATTCTTGGACTTTATCTAAATGTCATTTATATAGTCTGTTTAGTCGTTTGGAAATAAATGATAACTGATAGATGCCATTTTCCAAAGTGTATTTCTTTCTTTCATGTAGTCAGTTCATCTTATACAGCATTTGCTGGCTGCCAACTGTGAAGACTTCAGCACTTGTACATCAGTACTTAAGTCCAAAGCCTACAAAGAGTCATTTTGCAAAGTGTTACAAGCCCCTCTTACATCAAAGGATTTGATCAGCAGATGTGCAGGACAAGAATCCAACACATGTGTCCCTGGTGCCCATATATGTATCTTGAATTACCATATTTAGAACTGATTCTTCTCTTTAAATCACATAAGAGTTTGACAGCTGACTGCCTTTGACAGCTGATATGAGTTCAATAGCTCCCAGGTCTCCTCTCCTTTGGTCCCTGATGATAATGATTACTGTCCTCAGCACCAGGTTCTCCTTGTCAACACTTGAAAAGTCAAAAACGCACATGGACAAATGAAGAATCAAGGGTCTTTCTGCGTGACACATGGATGAAAATATCTTGTTAGATTTATGTTTTAGAAAGCCATTGTTACCAAAAGGTTTCTATGTTCACTCAAAGTTTTTATTGTTATCCTTAGGGTTTGCAAGTGAAAAATTTAAATTTTAGGATGGTGAAATTACTGTCCATTAAACTATACATTTCAATAATCGGCTTTCTAGAATTTGAGGTAAAGATGTTAAGGTATATTTAATTTTAGTATTTTTATATATATACCATTTCAAGTGATGAGTTATATTATTTGTTTATTAGTTACAATGCCTTAAAAAAGTATTCATAACTCTGGCAGTTTTCCACATTTTGTCGTGCTACAACCAAGAATGTAAATGTATTTTATTGTGCTTTTATGTGATAGACCAACACAAAGTGGCACATACAGTCAGGTCCATAAATATTGGGACATTGACACAATTCTAATCTTCTTTGCGCTATACACCACCACAATGGATTTGAAATTAAACGAACAAGATGTGCTTTAACTGCAGACTTTCAGCTTTAATATGAGGGTATTTACATCCAAATCAGGTGAACGGTGTAGGAATTACAATAGTTTGTATATGTGCCTCCCACTTTTTAAGGGACCAAAAGTAATGGGACAGATTAACATTCATCCATCAAACTTTCAGTTTTTAATACTTGGTTGCAAATCCTTTGCAGTCAATTACAGCCTGAAGTCTGGAACGCATAGACATCACCAGATGCTGGATTTCATCCCTGGTGATGCTCTGCCAGGCCTCTACTGCAACTGTCTTCAGTTCCTGCTTGTTCTTGGGGCATTTTCCCTTCAGTTTTGTCTTCAGCAAGTGCAATGCATGCTCAATCGGATTCAGGTCAGGTGATTGACTTGGCCATTGCATAACATTCCACTTCTTTCCCTTAAAAAACTCTTTGGTTGCTTTTGCAGTATGCTTTTGGTCATTGTCCATCTGCACTGTGAAGCACCGTCCAATGAGTTCTGAAGCACTTTGCTGAATATGAGCAGATAATATTCATCATTAATAAATACAAGGGAACCAGTTCCATTGGCAGCCATACATGCCCATGCCATGCCACTACCACCACCATGCTTCACTGATGAGGTGGTATGCTTTGGATCATATGCAGTTCCTTTCCTTCTCCATACTCTTTTCTTCCCATCACTCTGGTAAAAGTTGACCTTGGTCTCATCTGTCCATAGGATGTTGTTAAAGAACTGTGAAGGTTTTTTTAGATGTTGTTTGGTAAACTCTAATCTGGCCTTCCTGTTTTTGAGGCTCACTAATGGTTTACATCTTGTGGTGAACCCTCTGTATTCACTCTGGTGAAGTCTTCTCTTGATTGTTGACTTTGACACACATACACCTACCTCCTGGAAAGTGTTCTTGATCTGGCCAACTGTTGTGAAGGGTGTTTTCTTCACCAGGGAAAGAATTCTTCGGTCATCCGCCACAGTTGTTTTCTGTGGTCTTCAGGGTCTTTTGGTGTTGCTGAGCTCACCGGTGAGTTCTTTCTTTTTAAGGATGTTCCAAACAGTTGATTTGGCCACACCTAATGTTTTTGCTATCTCTCTGATGGGTTTGTTTTGTTTTTTCAGCCTAATGATGGCTTGCTTCACTGATAGTGACAGCTCTTTGGATCTCATATTGAGAGTTGACAGCAACAGATTCCAAATGCAAATAGCACACTTGAAATGAACTCTGGACCTTTTATCTGCTCCTTGTAAATGGGATAATGAGGGAAAAACACACACCTGGCCATGGAACAGCTGAGCAGCCAATTGTCCCATTACTTTTGGTCCCTTAAAAAGTGGGAGGCACATATACAAACTGTTGTAATTCCTACACCGTTCACCTGATTTGGATGTAAATACCCTCTAATTAAAGCTAAAAGTCTGCAGTTAAAGCACATCTTATTCGTTTCATTTCAAATCCATTGTGGTGGTGTATAGAGCCAAAAAGATTAGAATTGTGTCAATGTCCCAATATTTATGGACCTGGCTGTAATTGTGAAGTGGAAGGAAAATGATAAATGTTTTTTTAAATTTTCTACAAATAAATATCTGAAAAGTGTGGAGTGCATTCGTATTTAGCCCCCTTTACTCTGATATTCTGAGAAAGTGGGGGGGACTGGGATGTTGTGTTCCTGACTTGTTTTGGTTGTGTTTGCAGTCTGAGCTTATAACTATTGAGCTCTATAAACAACAGGCCATTTTTAATTATTACTGTGCATAAAATGGATCCTACAGATGGCTGTGAATAACTAAATATAAAATATTTACAAATATGTAATATTTGTTATGTCCCTTACTGAAAATGAAAAACGTATTTCCTCAGAAAAATAGTCCTAAATTTAATTAAAAAAAGGAAAACTATGTAAAAATAATGATCACTCCCTTAATAAATGTATTTCAGCTATTTGATGTTATAATATATTACATTTTCTAACCTTTTTCAAACTAAAGGTTTAATGCAGAAGCTTAAAAAGATAAACAAATAGAAATATTACACCATTTTTGCTGGATGTCATGTGCATTCTAACACCAACCACCTTTTCAGAATAAAATAGGAGATTTCAGAATAAAATGATAAGAGACCTCCACATATCATCTACTTTCCTCTTCTGCCAAACCAAAATCATACAAAAAGAAGGAACATCAGTGACAATACTGCTTGGTTTAAATATAGGTGATAATGGTGTCTCTGGGTCAGTGAAAAGGAACCACCCCTAACCTTGTAAGGGTTGATTGGGAAAGTGTAGTAATTTATACACTTTGCACTGTTGAATGTGTAGTTGTTTTGAATATTTTTTTTTTCTTATATTGGTGCTTCTGTCTTTGTATTCCCTTTGTTCCGCATGTGCAAAATGGCAGTGGAGACTTTCTATTGAAATTTCTGTTGCTTAACAGGCAAATGTGGCTCAATGTGATCAATAGGAGCCTCAGGTGACCAAAAAAGTTAACATGAGAATGCAACCCACTAGTGCTAGGCATAGAATGCAGTTTGTTTCATTGCCCAGTCTAATTCATCTTGGCTGTGCAGTTGAGTTAAGATAATAAGAAATAATAATGAATCCAGTGGGCACTGGCAGATTTGTAAACTTGTGTGAGCCTCCCAGACATTTTATAGCTCTCTATAAATGGGGGATAGCCAAAGCAGCAAGTAGTATGTGGAAAGTATCGGGCAATTATGAAATAAGAAGCTCACTAGTGCAACAAGAATTCATGCACAGAAAAGAGGAGAGATAGCCCTGTCCAACCATCAACCAAAAGAAATTCCTTTCTAAGAAGGTTGCACATTTTGTCTTCTGACCACGTGAAAGGTCAAATAATGTAAAAATGCTGGAGTGGTTGGTCAATGCTTCAGTAATTCAAACACTCATCATCTGAAACATTCATTGTTCATGAGTGACAATGATTGTGGTTATTGTGAAGTGAGGTCCTAGTTGGTAAGATCCCATGAGGCTTGAACTGAAAAAGTACCAGTAAAAATGAGCCTAAAGGAATCTGGATCAAAGGGCCATGTTTCGGTTAACAATGCTATTTGCCCTCTGACAGGGAAAATGCAAGTCCCTGTTAAAATGAATATAGATTGCAGTCCTTGCTAATTGTTACTTTAGGAAAGAAAAGCACTAAAACTCTCAGAAGGAAAATGTTAGGAGTATCACTTATTTCTAAAAGTCTCATATTGAAAATGTCAGCAAGAACATTTTCATATTTCAGCTATTTAAAGCCTTCACAATAAAGACATTTTGTTTCAAAAAGAATTATTGCCTCTGTCAAACCTTGCTCCCAGCCTACAAATTCACCTTTCTAGTAGCTCACCATTGAACATCCTGTCATACATACCATATTAACCACTTGCCGACCGGCTCACGCCGATATACGTCAGCAGAATGGCACTCCTGCACAAACTGACGTACCTGTACACCAGTCCGCAAAAGCAGGAAAGCGTGCCCCATCTCCCTCAGACTCGATGTCCGCCGGCGGCTCGCGAGAGGCAGAATGGGGAACTGCCTATGTAAACAAGAAATTTACCTGTTCCGCCTAGTGACATGACAGGGATCTTCTGTTCCCTCTCATCAGGAACATCAATCTCTGTCATGTCAGTGGTAGCCCTTCCCCCCTACAGTTAGAACATGCATAGGGAACACACTTAAGCCCTGAATCGCCCCCTAGTGCTTAACCCTTTCCCTGCCAGTGACATTCATACAGTAATCAGGGGCTATTTTTAGCTCTGATCGCTGTATAAATGTCAATGGTCCCAAAATAGTGTCAAAAGTGTCTGTAATGTTGTGTCAAAAGTGTCTGCAATGTTGCAGTCCTGATAAAAATCGCAGATCACTGCCACTAATAAAAAATAAATAAATAAATAAAATAATTGTATTAATAAATAAAATTATTAAATTTATCCCCTATTTTGTAGACGCTATAACTTTTGTGCAAACCAATCAATATACACTTATTGTGATTTTTTTTTACCAAAAATATATAGAAGAATACATATACATATCAGCCTAAACTGAAGAAGACTTATATATATACATATATATATATATATATATATATATATATATATATATATATATATATATATATATGTATTTTATTATAGCAGAAAGTAATTCTACCAGGCCAGCTTTATAATACAACTGCTCCAGAAAATGTTAAGTCATGGGTAAAAGTGACCATATATTGGCTGATCCAAGCTGCTAGTCCATTTAGTCCATTTAAAACTATTGACCAACCAGCCACAGTTCATAGTGACTATAACTGCAGAGGGTAACTCAGAGAGCAATAACTTTAAAAAGCTGCCAATATTTATTCATATACATCATCTTAAATGCAATAAAGCTGGCTAGAATGCTTTACCCAATCAAAGCTCTGGGATGAGTTATGGGATTATTAAAACTGCCTTAAAGGTCAGACTGCCTTAGCTCTAATTTAATTAATCTAGTTGTTTATTATTTTTTCAGCTTCGATGAATTTACATTCATTTGGATCAGGGCATTTATTTGGATCAGGGCAGTTTTTGTTTTTTACAGGTTCAAGCAAGGGGCTAGGTTTAGCTTTAGAATTAAATTTAGAGGTTTCGTAGAGGTTAGGGCCAATAAGAGACTATAAGTTTTCTGGATGTGATAACTTAATTTTTTAGGGTCGTGAAATAACTTTTCAGGAATGATAAGTGTATAAAACATGCAGTAGGAATTATTCACAAAAGTGTGTGGTGAGATTTTTGGCACTGGCCTTTGTGCCAGCATTGACATACAAGTCACTTGACCTGCCATTTGCACCTGCTGCAGTTATGTTTTGCATCGCAACCGAGATCCCTGGGAGCCACAATGGCCTGTCTAAAAATTAATCTGTCAATTATCACTTTGCTAATGTGCCTGCTCATGCTTGGCATGTTCTCTAAATAACTGTGTAACTTAACTGCAGTTCTCAAAGTTATTGAATACTGATGCCCTTAAGTCTGAAGCAGGCATCAAAGGTTTGTGAGGTTCAATATTCAATGACTTTGCTATTCTTTGCCATGAATTTTGGGGTAATATTACAATAAAACCATTAAATTATTATTATACATGACTTGTCGAACCAAAGATAGATTAACATGGTAGCACTCAGACTGGTATGGAGAGAAGCAGCACAAGGAGCCAGTCAGCGTCTTCTATATTCAATAGTGCTGGGAACATGCTGAAAGAAAGAGAGCAGAGTGAACAGAGAGATGAGCTCAGTAGAGTGTTTCTCCTTCATTGTCTATCCAGCAGGCTTTGTATGGGAAATTCTTTACTGTTTTTAATAAGCTGCATCACTCACAACATAATAAAGACAAATTTAGTGCTATGGTCCAGTCATGATGTATCAGTCAACATTTTTTAATACAAAAGGTGTTCAATGTCTTACAGTTCATTTTCTAACTAAAGCCCCCTCAGCTTGAATAGAAAAGCCTGACCCCTGCCAGCAGTTGCAAGTGGGACTCTTGATCCCTAAGGGAGAAGTGGTTCTATTGAACAGGTTCAACACACCTCCCTACTAAGTCAGGTCTATATCTCTGCAATCAGCAAAGCTCATGCTCCCTGCTGACTGTATATGTCTGACTCTGCAGTGGGGCATGTCGGACCTCTGAAAACAGATCACTGCTTCCACAGACAGAGCAATGGTCCTACTCTGCAGCTGCTGGCAAGATACAGGCTTTTGGCTGTTGCTGGTTTGTAAATAAAGTAACTGCAAGACTTTGCACATCTTTTGCTTTGATGTCCCTGGAATGTATTTAGCTTAAAGTGGAGTCTAAGGTTAACTATGCTTAGAAATCTTCCCTCCCCATTCTTCTCCTACCTATCCTGCCTAACCTGTATAAAAAAAAAATCTGTATCCTTACCTATTTTTAATCCAGTCCAGTTATGTGATACAGCAGCTCAGGCTCTGTACAAGGAGTAAGAAACAAAAAGGAGCGCCTCTAAGTGCAATATGTTTAACCACGTGCCGACCGTCGCACGCTGATGTACGCCCAAACTTTGCCGGCGGATATCGTTGCTATGGCAGCAGCTAGCTGCCATAACCCCGGTATCCCCGTTTTCGTGCGGCGGTCGGCTTTCTGATAAAAGTGGTCCCTGCGGCGGATTCGCCGCGAGATCACTTTTATCAGTGGCGGGAGAGGGCCCCCCCTCCCGCCGCGATCCGGTGCCCTCCGCCGCTTACCGGAGCCGTCGGTAGTGGCGGAGGCGATTGCGTCCTGCTCAGTGCTGTGCCTGGAGACGAGTGAGGCTAAGATTGTGCCCACTCGTCTCCATGACACTGCTGGGCGGAAGCGACGCCAAAACATCACTTCCGCCCACGCCTCTTAAATGCATATTTTTTCAATGTCACTTTTTTAAATGACTTTTTTTTTATTGCATTTTAGTGTAAATATGAGATCTGAGGTTTTTTTGACCCCAGATCTCATATTTAAGAGGTCCTGTCATGCTTTTTTCTATTACAAGGGATGTTTACATTCCTTGTAATAGGAATAAAAGTGACACAATTTTTATTTATTTTTTTAAAACAGTGTCAAAATAAATAAAATAATGTAAAATAAATAATAAAAATTAAAAAGAAATTTTAAACCCCCCCCATCCCGACGAGCTCGCGCGCAGAAGCGAACGCATACGCGAGTAGCGCCCGCATATGGAAACGGTGGTCAAACTACACATGTGAGTTATCACCGCGACTGGTAGAGCGAGAGCAATAATTCTAGCCCTAGACCTCCTCTGTAACGCAAAACATGCAACCTGTAGAATTTTTTCAATGTCGCGTATGGAGATTTTTGAGGGAAAAAGTTTGACACCATTCCACGAGCGGGCGCAATTTTGAAGCGTGACATGTTGGGTATCAATTTACTTGGCATAACATTATATTTCACAATATAAAAAAAATTGGGCTAACTTTACTGTTGTCTTATTTTTTTTATTCAAAAAAGTGAATTTTTTCCAAAAAAAGTGCGCTTTTAAGACCGCTGCGCAAATACAGTGCAAAAAAAAGTATTGCAACAACCGCCATTTTATTCTCTAGGGTGTTAGAAAAAAAAACATATATAATGTTTGGGGGTTCTAAGTAATTTTCTAGCAAAAAAAACCTGTTTTAAACATGTAAACACCTAAAATCCAAAATGAGGCTGGTCCTTAAGTGGTTAAAATGACGATTTATTAATAGTATAATCAGCCAAATGGCTACTCACATGACAGTAGTGAGAAACAAGCATGGGTGTATCAATATGGAGTGTACGGTCACTCTGTGGTCCAGGGGTACGTCCTGAGTGTGGTCCCAGTGCGCTGAAGTGATCCTGGATGATGCGGGGGGGAACCAGAGGTTGAAGATAGCCGACCTATGTTCTGTTGGGCAGCAATGAGCATGTCAGCTGGCCTGGGATGGATCCTGCTGGCCTGTGTCTTGCTCAGCGGCAGTGTGCCTGTTAGCCTGGAACGCACTTGGTGCGATCCGGAACCGCAAGTGACATTGGGGCGTGTCAGATGACGCGTTTCAGATCTAATTGGTAGTAGGGGCTGTCAATCTTATATAGGCTCCCCGGGACAGAGCACAACAAAAACCTAACACTGAAAGTAAAGTGTTGAGGGTATAGATTCAGAAAGTTTCCTGTCTACATAGACATTGATCCTTTTATTGTTTTATTCTTACATATGGACTTGTTTTACACCGGGACTCTGTTCTTTTAAATTGATCTACATTACATTATATTTTGTATATAGCCCTTTATTCAAATACGTGTTCCTTTATTGTCATTAGTTCCATAACGCAGTGTTTGTACCCGTCTTTGCGCCATTCCTTCCTTTCCATCTGTACAAGGAGTGCTTGACAACAGCTTGGAATTATGTAAACTGTAACGTCACCTTAAGGCTCTTATGGCCCAACGGCTTTTGGCACTCGCTTCTCTCCCCTGCAGCAGCTGCTCACTGACACTAGAGGGCCAATCATCAAGTTACTGGACTGGAGCGGAAAATAGGTAAGTAAACACTTTTTCTATACAGGTTACACCAGTTTGGTAAAAGGTGGGGTGTGAGAAATTAAGGCAAAACTTTTTTTTAGAGAGGGATTACAACCCCTCCCTGTGAGAGAGATTCACCTTCTCTATTGTTCCTGTTTACTGTTATTATTGAAAGTGAAAATAAAACAAAATCCAAATTGTGGGTTGACATCAGAACAGGAAATGAACAGGTGAAACCTTCCAATAGGGACACTAGTTCTGGTGACCTTGGTGACACCCCGAGGTGCCTTCACTTTGTAAGGAGTTTTCTCTCACTTCCTGTTTTGGCTATGGGGATGGAAATGCAGGAACAGATAAAAAAATGTTCCCCTATGGAACAGAAATGGCAAAAAAAATTGACAGGGGTTATAACCCTCCATTACTCTATCCAAAATGAAACAAAGTTTTACCTTTAGTGACACTTTAAGAATAGTGATAGGTTTTTCTTTCATTTTAATTAAAACATTTAATTGGGCTTTAAAGTGGAACTGAAGGCAAAACTTATCTTTCATTTTGGTTAGAGTAAAGGAGAGTTATAATCTCTTTCCATTTTTTCTCATCCATGTCTCATTGGGAAGATTCCCCTCACTTTCTGTCCCATAGCTATAACAGGAAGTAAGAAGAAATCCCTCGGAAGTGAGCAAGGTCACCAGAACTAGTGATCCAGCGAAGTCACCAGAAATAGTGTCCACATTGGAAGATCCTCCCTCTATTCCTGTTCTGGTGACCATTCAAATTTCGGGATTTTCTTTCACTCTCGGTGATAATGATCACTAGGACAAATAAACAGGGTGAATCTTTCTAACAGTGACACAGATGGCAACAAAAACCTGACAGTTGTTCTAATCTCACTACACTCTACATCTAAATTAAAAAAAATTGCCCTTACTTATACCTTATGAAGGTTTCCCATTGAAATCTTTATGCATCACATTCTGCACTAACAAGAGCAGTGATTGGAAGGGATTGGTAGCGGGACTTGGTGCTAGACCCTCAATTTTTGTCAAAAATGTAAGTGTAAGTTTATGCACAAGTTGATCCTTTAACTTTCATCCAAAGCAAAATAAATAGCTAAATAGCTTCCAGTAGAAGTTAAATGAAGAAATTATGTTAAATGCAAAACCACAATGGTTGCTAAATGGACTGTAACATGTCTTTCAATTACACAAGAAAGCACAGCTTTATAAATAAAGCCCTTAATTTAAATTTGGATTTACATATGCAAGTACGCATAATTCATAATTCAAATATTTTTCATCTTGTGATGTATCCCTTTACAGGAATTTCTCTTCATGTTAGCATAAAGCAATAACAAATGTAGCAGTCACCATCAAAAGAGAAAGATAAGATTCCAAAAAACGGGGGCACTGGCACACTTTATAAACATTGCCATTTCAAAGATTTTAATGACACCCAGATCTAAGAGAGCAAGCATCTGTTACCGATTGAATGTGCTACCTACAGTATATGATTGAATAAATTATGACTATTCAAAGTGTTTCAGTGTTAACAAAATAATTTATTGTATGTTTCTTTGATCAACACATTGCAAATGTATGTCTTAAAGAGTACTATTCATGGTTAGTCTCATGCAGGAATCTGAATGTTTAGTCTTCAAATTATATATATATAGGAGTTGATTTACTAAAGGCAAACAGGCTGTATGGTTTGCAAAGGACTTTTCCCTTGACCCTTGCAAAGAATACCCAATCACGTGTTAGGAAAAAAAAAACATTTTTATTTGCACATGATTTGATTATGGAAGTCAGCATAGCTTCACTTTATTCGCTAAGCTAGGGAAAAATTATCTTGCAAAGCAAACAGCCTAATTTCCTTTGGTAATTAAACACCATAAATTAAAAAAATCCAAAGCACCATAGAAAATTAAATACTGGTGTACATAAAGTGATATCAAATAAATAGGCAGCTGCAGTGAATAGAAACCTTGCAAATGCAAAATAATACCAAAAAGAAAATAAATGAACCACGCTGTGCCACAAGTATTGAATATATCACATTGAAATTGATGCGACCTGGAATAAAAAATTGTTAAAAAGTCTCATGCTAAATATTTTAGCAAACAACGAAAAACTTTAAGCAGTAAAGTTCCAAGTCCCAAATAAAGTGCTCGTGCTCTAATTTGGCCATATTCAGTAATGTGCCACAGCCGCAGTATACTGGTCAATTTCTGGGACCAGAAATGTGTCGCGATTACGCGGATCAACCTCTACGCGTTTGAGCCGATCAAACGGGCCATCTTCAGGAAGTTGTGGACAAGCTGTGAGCAGATTTCTTGGGAATTTACCTGCTATTCACACCAGGTGCCAGGCTTTTAGGAACCCTTACATGTGAGTTTATTTATCATGTATTTTTATCTGGAATAAACCTTTTAAACGTTATTGCACAACGAGATTTCTCTGTCATATCTATTTACATCAGGAATACCTATCCCAAACAACGCCAGTCTATAGAGGAATGAGGTTTTCTCTGTTACATCTATTTATATGAGGAACATTTATTCCAAACAATGCCAGCTTATAGAGGACCCACGGGGGCTGCCCCATATGCGTGATTGACCAAACTAGAAATAGTTGGTCCATTTTAAGGGATGAGTTCTCATCTTTGTGGGGACACCGTCTTGTGAGCGCTTATCAAGCACGAATTTGCATCCATTTTGTAGAGCACAAGCACTTTATTTGGGACTTGGAACTTTACTGCTTAAGGTTTTTTGTTGTTTGCTAAAATATTTTGCATGGAACTTTTTAGCAATTTTTCATTCCAGGTCGCATCAATTTCAATGTGATATATTCAATTAAACACCATAATCTTCATATTTTTAGATATACTTGTGAAATAGATTGGCTAGATATAATTTTGTTTTTCATCCTTACTATGCCCCTGTTTTGTTGTCTTTGCCATTGACAGAAATTTATCCTATCCTCATATTGATAAGTGGGACCATTAAAAATGAAATATTTGACCAAAATAATGTCTGTAACTTTGTATATTAGCACCTTTGCATAAAGCTACAGCTCTGATATATCGGGTGAACCCTACGTCCAGCTTGAATAAATATATTACAATGGCTTGTTTTCTATCATGCTGTTTGTGTAAGAACTCCAGTTTCATGTTTCAAAAAGACAACTTTTTCCTGGCAATATTATAATTTCCCACTGCTTGCTCTGTCTTTAGTTTTAGCTAGATAACACAAGTCCTTAGTTTCCATCTGACATTATTTTCCTGATACCCTGCGGTCATGCAGAGATGTCCATAAATCCAAAATATTCTTCTGCTTTAAAGAAAAGGGGCACATCATTTCATAATCCACACACTCTGCTTTGGACTTCAAAAATAAAAATAAATAAAAACAAAAGGACCAACAATCTGTATATGACAGAAGAGAAAGCTCTCAATCACATCAAAAAATATACAATTGGCTGCAGGTGGCATCTATCCTAAGAGGGTGTGTGGACTTGATGTGATGGGTCTGTTATATTTAAATTGTATTTATTATTGCTCTGACATCATGGACCACACAACAAGTTATTATCAGACCTTTAGATTTCATTTTTGTAGAAAAACTTCTTAGGTATCCCATCCATCTTGGCTTTGTTAAATATTATGGCAGCTTTATTTAAATTAACAACCTCATCTTAATCTTTTTTTTCTCTCAATAAAGTTTTATTGTATAAATGTAAAATTACAAAATTGTTATCTTAATCTAAACTATTCCCATTTACAAGTTTCCCCAATAACCTGGTTTTCATTTCCAACCAAAGGTTGTCTAAACCAGTTTCAATATATCTATATTATTAATAAAATTGTTAAACTCATATCAGAAATGAATACTCAAGTAATAATCTCAATATCATATCCTAATTCTAATATATATCCACAGATATATTTCCTTAAAGGAGGACATTTTACTTAAATTCCCTGTTTTAAATGCACTGTTTCCACTATCAAAGGATATTCAATTTGTGTAACACACGTTTAAATGTAACCTTCATTTTACCTTGTTTGAAAAACAGATTCAAAATAATCATGAACACATTGTTTATCATTAGATTAATTAAGCCGGCACATTTTGTTATAAATGTTTTGTCTAAAAAACAAAAATTGGCATGATGTCCTTCCAGCTTATCACTGATGTCTCATCCTAGCTACATTCTTTGAGAGCGCAAAGGAGGGGGTCACATCTGCATACATGATACACACAAGAGAAAGAACTAAAGGTTCCAGCATTCACGCACATATATGAATATCTCTCTAAAATCGCTTACATTTTTCCTATTTGTACACAACACATGCATATCATTCTCTCACTTTCTTTTAACTCTTTAATATTTCCCTGCTTAAATTCTGCTTTCCTTATTTTGTTCTGATATCCTTTGCATCCCATGTATTGTAATCCCATACTTCACATACTCTAGCTTCTATGATTCTATGATCAGACAGGCAGCCATAGTGCTCACCCCATCTTCTTTCTCTGACAACATATAAAGTATTCTGTTTTGACTTTACTAGTTGTAGCGCCTGACCACAAATTCATCCCACAATTAGACATGGAACATGAAAATGTCCCTTTCTGTCTAGTGTTAATTGTCACCCTTGATCCATCCTGCTCACATAGATAGCTGTTTCTCTAGCAGTTTACTCAGCATGATTCTTAGTCCCTGTGGACTTTGGTAACCCAGTTACCCATTGTAGATCCCTGTCCACTCTAATCATTTATCTAGGGGTTCAGTATAGGCGGAACTGCACCTTGAGTTCATATATTTTATAGAGCATTTTTGAGTGTCTCTTACCCTTCATCACCTTACTTAATTTAATGCCAATAATGACTGGCCAGTCTTCTGTCTTCTCTACTTGTGCCTATACCATCTTCCCTCTAAACTACTTTATCTAGCAGATGTGTACTACATATAACCTGTTAACAGCACTATTCTTCCCTTTCTTATCTATAATACGCCGATGAACAGTAGACAGTGACAACCAATACTGTCATAAACCAGATGTGACCAGAACTGTGTGACTGCAACAGAGTGAACCAGACATAAATAGGTAAAAGTAAGTTTATTTAAGGAAAATGCATATGTGAACACACCACAAATACAAGTGAACAACCAATCAGTGATATAAAACCAACCAGCATATGTAGCAAGAGGGAGTACCAGAATCGTAGTCAAGCCAGGCCGGGGTCATAAACACGGAATCAGTAGCTGGGAAGGGAGATAAACAGGACAAGAGAGGATGGATGGATACAGGAGGGACGGGTCAGGTACCAGGCTCAGAGTCCAGAGTCCAGGGTTCAAGGTTCAGGTAACGGACAGGAAACAGGATCTCCAGGTTCCAGGTTCCAGGAATCAGGGTTCAGGTTACAAGATCAGGCTACAGGATCAGGGTAACAGGATGCAGATCAGGGCTCAAGGACAATACCAGGGCAACATAAGTGTGCAATTGGCGGGTATTTATACTGCAGCTCTGCTAATTAACGACAGGTGACACCTGTCTGCAGAGGGGAATACCTGCTCCATACTGCCAGGATCCATCCGCTGGTGGACGCCAGTACTGCGGCCCAAAGATGACATAACATTAACAGGGAAAAGCTCTCCTGACAGTTCCAAACTGCCAGGAGACACCTGCTGGTGGACCTCAGTACTGCATGCCGAATAACAGATATTACCAGCGGATGGAACATTTCCTGACAAATACAGTTCGATTAAGAAGAGTAAAATAGGTACCCTTTGTCCCGAAAATGCCTTATCGATCAAGGAAGTCTGATAACTCAAATGTAAGCAAAAGGCTTATCTCAAGCTCCTCGTTTGGGATTCTCAGGGTCACCTGCAAATCCCCTCCTAGTCAAAGCTCGCCATCTGACATGGAAATTTATAGATAGGCAACTCCCATCCTCATATTGATTAGTGGTTCCAAATTAATAATAACTACTGCAGTAGGGAACAGACACAAATGATACACTCCACATCTTTCCAAATAACTGTTCTGCTTTATTATAACACAATTGAAGGTTTTTATACACATGATTATGTAGGTATCACATTTATATTACAATTGTACGTTTATGGTAACAAGGGGCATAACATAGGCAGACCAATTCTAATCAGGACTCGAAAGAATGCAAACATGTAATAAAAACCTTCAACTGCATCATAATAAAGTAGAACAGTTATTTGGAAAGATGCGGAGTGTATCTTTTGTGTCTGTTCCCTACTGCAGTAGCTATTATTAATTTGGAACCACTAATCAATATGAGGATAGGAGTTACCTATCTATAAATTTCCATGTAAAATATTCATAAATTTTCTTGTGAAAAAAAAATATTCATAAATACCTTGTGATACCATGAGTCTTCTTGCTTCATCCTCCAATTTCTTCTGTGTGCTGTCAATGGTATGCCCACATGACTGACATGACTATAGTGCTTCCTACATTGAGTGACAATGGCTATTGAGTGCCATGGAGTAAAAGAACTCTCTATTGATTAGATTTTGGTTGAAGCTGCTCTCAAAAGAAGTCCCCCACCCTGGCCTTACTAGCTGTGGACAATCTAAGGAATAGCTGTCATGTGACCTCTTGAAAACCCACCAAAAAACAGTATTTATGGAAATAATCTTAAAAGGATTTTAATATGGATGTTAACATTGATCATACACTAGAAGAATTTTGTTTGAAATGTTTCATATTAAGAACAATCTTTTTATTTTCTAATGGTTAGAGGAGTCAAATCAATGTTTATTTTCGACTGCAGTGATGAGAAAATTAGAAAAGAGCAAAATGGAACAAACAAAGTGTGTGTGATTTTCATTCAAGAAAGTTCATTCATTCCAAATTCAAATGTTAACCTCCCTGGCGGTTTTCCCGAGTGTGGCTCGGGGTTAAAATTCAGTACCATTAGCGGTAACCCCGAGCCAAACTCGGGATCGCATTGCAGGATCCTGGGGCGGCGTTACTTAACTTGTCCCCGGGATCCTGCGATGTCCCCCGCAGTGTCCGAGGGCTCCGTCCTCCTCCGAAGCCTCTCCGTGCCAGGCTCCGTTCCCTGCGAGCGGCGCGACGCACGGGGGCGGAGCCTGGCGGCAAATTCAAAAAACTGTCAAAATCATAACACATACAGTACTGTAATCTTACAGATTACAGTACTGTATGAAATGATTTCACAGCCCTTTTGTCCCCAGTGCTCTGGCCCATGCCCTGCATGCAGTTTTACATGATATACACTGTTCTTTCTGCCTGGAAACTGGAGATTGTCCATAGCAACCAAAAAGTGTCCCTTTACGTCAAAAGTGGCTTTAGACCAGCTAGAAAACAGCGATAATAAATTAGAACACTTGCAGAATTGAGCGATAGTGAATTGTGGGGAAATTTATTTTATTACTATTTTTTTTAATTTTTTTTAATTATTTATTTTTATTTATTATATTATAATTTATGTTTTTGTGTTTCAAACTTTATCATACCCGGGATATCTACTAGACTCTGGTTTGGACAGATTTAAGTGTGTTATTGTTAAGATTTACAGACCTACAATATAAAACGCCAAATTTCCATGCAAAATAATGGTACCGCTTTCAGCACCTAAAATCCGAAATAATCATACCGCCAGGGAGGTTAAAAGTACTTTTGAATGTCATTCGTCAAGTCATCATGTGCTGAGAATTTTTGTATGAATATTCATACAAACGTTCATTCAAAAATCTACTAGTGTATTATAGCGCCCAGCTTCACTGAATTATGTGCTATAGTGCATTTAGAGATTTAACATTTAGGATTCACGTACATTTTAACTTTTCCTGCTCTATCCAAAATGAAAAAAAAAAAAATTGGGCTTTATATATATAGTATTTTCATTAGTAAAGAAGTGCTAAGGGCCATGTAAATAGTATTGTCCTGCTGTATATCTGTTAACAGATTTATGATTACTAATGCTAACTAAAAGATGAATACTGATTGGACATTGTAGGCAGCCACACCTAGAACGTTTAACTTCACCTGAATAGGCCCACTTGTTAACATTGAATAAAAAGGTGTTTTCTTGAAAACCAAAATAAAGGGAGCTCTGATCATTGTTTCCATATACATACAATGTATGATTGAGGACTGTTTATTTAAAAAAAAAATATTTTGAACCTCTCTTGTTAAAAAATAAAAAGTATTCTTGTGAAAATCTTGGAAGATTTGAGATTCCTATAGAACAGAATATTCCTGCCTCTGGTTTTGATACAGGAAAGCATGTTTACATTACTTTGCCAGCATATCTATTTTTCTATTTATGCAACAATCTTTAACTAACATTCCATATGATTTTCTTTTCAACACATTTAGTAAAGAAAAAAGAAATGTTATGTGTTTAAAAGGTGATTTTTTTGCCAGACTAATATACATTAGAATTAAGTCTGGTAGACGTATGTTAACAATATCTCTAGTAGAAAGGAATTTACTTTACAAGTAACTTGTACACTCTTTCATATAAAACTGTAAATGCTTTTATCTGTGCTACCTAATATATGGACCAAATATGACCCATTGTAAGCTTCAATATGGCACATTTTACATGAGACTATAAAACCCCACTAGAAGCTCATAGTGCTATTAAGAAATTACAGTCCCTATCAAGCCCTAACATAGGTCTTCTATTCAATTTCATTATTATTCTATTAACATCCATAGCATCTAACAAACATCCATAGCACAATCCCTGAAGAAGGCAGAGCCTTTCTCCAAAACGCGTTTGCTGTATTTGATGATCTTAACCAATAAACATTTCAAAAAGATTTTTTAGTGACGTCTTAGGTGCTCCTCTCCTCAATACCCACCTTAGAGTTTATTCTCTACTGAGCGCTACTGTACTTTTGTCTTAATCATAGCAACCTAGGACCAGAACAAGGTCCACACACATTATAACTTTATCACAGATCAGCTGTGAAAAAAGATGCACTTCATTGTATATCCATCAGAGCCAGGTCTCACTTCCATCTATCCAGCACTATTACACACACATCAGACAGCCATAACATTAATGCATTAATAATAATAATTTTCCTTCAGAATTAATAAAGTATTCTGAATCTGGAAACCTAATAGAGGTCCTTACCCACTCCACTAATGGCTTTAATTTGAATATAGAGTTTTGGGTTGAAGCCCAGGCCTAGGGGCCTCTGCCCTCTGGGGCCACCATTTGCGACCTTGTGATTAGGAAGATTTTGCTCATGCTGATCTTGCCATAGCAACATTTGATCCTCCACTGTTTTTGGACCTGACTCGGTTAAATTGATGATAGGCAACTCCTATCCTCATATTGATTAGTGGTTCCAAATTAATAATAACTACTGCAGTAGGGAACAGACACAAAAGATACGCTCAGCATCTTTCCAAATTACTGTTCTGCTTTATTATGACGCAATTGAAGGTTTTTATGCACATGATTACGTAGGTATCACATTAATATTACAATTGTAGGTTTATCGTAACAAGGGGCGTTACATAGGCAGGCTTATTCTAATCAGGACTCAAAAGAATGTAAACATTTACTGAAAACATTATTAGTGCTGTTGCACAGTGAGGGCAGTGTGCAATACATACAAAATACAATACAATTATATACAGAACTTACAAATTTCCATTACAGTCTCCCCTCTTTTGATCAATATTTTGATCACTAACCATACCTGCTATCACCTTTAACCTGGAACCTCCACACGCTTAGGTGGAGGTAGTCCTGGCCAAAGAAGCAAAAACTCCATTGTGGAGAAAATAATAGCTAAGCAACTTTTTCATTACCAAAATGACTTTTCATTGTGAAAAACAAATGATTGATAAGACATATTTACAGAGTACTGGCTGTACACTCCTGTGGCCAGAATGGCCTTCTAGCTTAATTGTTGGCATGCTGACTTATCAGCATATGTAAACACAGACAATTCTACATGAAATGGAAGACGCACAAAAGACAAATATGACTTCAACTTGGCTGAACTACTTTTCAAATATATATATATATCCCTTACAATTAAAGTAATTGAATAAAAAAGTACCCTAGACTGTGATCACAAGAGGGAAACAAATCAAACACAGAGATTTCTTTAATTTAGTCATTTTTGCAGTGTCTGGTGTGGATCCAGGTGACTTTTTCTTCACGTTTTGCAAAAACTGTACATGAAATAGATGCTGTATTGAGTCTCCAAACTTTTCCTTATATATAAATGTCTCTTAACAATCCACAAGTCACCTGGCTTTAGTTTTAGATCCTTCCAAACTTTTAGGATCTGGAATTGGGGAGAAAACACATAAATGAGTTTGTCAAAAAACCTTAAAAGATCAGCAACATTCTCTGTGAGATCCGAATGAAGGACTTCAGCTGCTGAGACAAAATATAAGCAAGTGAGTAACACACTCCCAAACCAAATCCCATAGGGAGAGAGTCCAACATCCCCCTTAGGGGCTTGATAAAATATAAGAAAACATTCAGGCAAAAGTTTTCTAGTTTCTTACTCTACTTTGTCCGCATTGTAGACAGTAAGGGGTGTAAAAATAAAACCTCAAAACTTCTATTAATGACTCTCCTATAAAAAATTATTTCCTCTGTTACTCTCTGTACTTTCTGGCACTCTGTACTTACAAACTACTTCTGATAACACTTTTTACTGTGGCCTTTGCAGTAGCATTTGCCACTGGACATCCAAAAAACATGTCCATACAGACAAAATGCATACTCGTAAGATCCTAACTTGGGCATCTGGATATATCTTTTATGTAATCTCTGGGAGGGATGTTCAGCTTTTGGTAACACCTTTGGTAACAGGTAAAACAAGAAGTGGTGTGTTATAAAAACAACTGTGGTGAACCCTGGCTCTATCCCACGCTCATTTACTAAGGCAGCCATAACTGCTTGTGACTCATGACACGGTCCATGTGTCAAGCTGGAGGGAAAATGGTGGCTGGCAGACATAAATGATCACCTTTTCCAAAGTCCTGTTTCATAAGAAGTTGCCCCCTGTGGACCACTTGTTCTTCTCATTCTGGGGTCCTTAAAGTTGAATTATTAATCCCAGCTATACTGGGCCAGAACTAGGGTGGAATCTGTGAGTTGCACAGACCCATCAAGTGTCCGGGGCTGTAAATGCAGCATCCTTAGTCACCTGGTCTGCTTCCATGTGTGAAAGTTAATATGGCTACCTCAGCAAGAACCTGGAAGGCTGAAAACAGCCGATCAAATTAACTTGGCATGCTTGGTTGGTTTACCTGCCGAAGTAAAAACAAACTTCTGGCCCTTCAAATGGAACCAAAAGCTCTCTATATCTCGACTATCTATATAAATATACACTCTTTTTATAGCTCACAGGCTTTGCTAAAACATGGAGCTCTGCTTCTTGAGCTGGGGAAAAAGGATCCAATGACTTTGAATACAGAGTATCCTTCTGGGTGATAAACTGCATACTCAAATCTACAAAAAATTTAATATCTGGGTCTTCAGGGAGTGTGTCCTGCACTGGGCTCACAGCAGCTGATTCCCACATCAATTTAACACACGTGTCTTCCTTTGTCTCCGGCCTCCAATAGAGGCAATAAGGTGGCTGGATTCAAATGTACGCATTTTTCATTGTTAGATTTGTACATAAACAAACTCATATTTTAAATCTTTCATTAGACAAACATTTAGTAATCTGTATATTTGCTGCACAGAATGTCGGACCATTAAAAATTAAATGTTTGACCAAAACAATATCTAACTTTGTCTAATAGCACCTTTGCATAAAAACTGCAGCTCTGATATATCGGGGTGAACCCTTCATTACTGGGTCCAGCTTGCATAAATATATTACAATGGCTTGTTTTCTATCACACCGTTTGTGTAAGAACTCCAGTTTCATGTTTCAAAAGACAACTTCTTCCTGGCAATATTATAATAAATGATAACAATACCCTGCGGTCATGGAGAGATGCCCATAAATCCAAAACTATTCTTCTGCTTATACCACTGTACTTACAAGAAAAAGGGGCACATCATTTCACAATCCACACATTCTGCTTTGGATTTCAAAAATAAAAATAAATAAAAACAAAAGGACCAAGAATCTGTATGATGGACCAGAAAGCATCAAAAACTATAAAACAACTGGCTGCAGGCGGCATCTATCCTAACAGGGTGTGTGGACTTGATGTGATGGGTCTGTTATATTTAAATTTTATTTAATATTACTCTTACATCATGGACCGCACATCAAGTTATTATCAAAAACCTTAAAATTTCATTTTTGTAGAAGAACTTCTTATGTATCCCATCCATCTTGGCTTTGTTAAATATTATGGCAGCTTTATTCAAAATAACAACCTCATCTTAATCTTTTTTTCTCTCAATAAGGGCTTATTGTATAAATGTAAAATTACAAAATTGTTATCTTAATCTAAACTAATCTCATTCATTACAAATTTCCCCAATAACCTGGATTTCATTTCCAACCAAAGGTTGTCTAAACCAGTTTCAATATATCTATATTATTAATAAAATTGTTAAACTCATATTAGAAATTAATACTCATTACTACTTAATTTTACTTAATTTCCCTTTTTTAAATGCACTGTTTCCACTATCAAAGGATATTCAATTTGTGTAATATACGGTTAAATGTAACCTTCATTTTACCATGTTTGGAAAACAGATTCAAAATAATTGTGATCACATTGTTTACCATTAGATTCGTTAACCCGGCACATTTTGTTATAAATGTTTTGTCTAAAAAACTGGAATTGGCATGATGTCCTTCCAGCTTATCACTAACCTCTCATCCCAGCCACATTTCTTTCAGGAGAGCACAAAGGAGGGGGTCACATCTGTGTACATGACACACACAAGCAATAGAACTAAAGGTCCCAGCATTCGCACACACATACACCAATATCTCTCTAAAATCGCTTACATTTTTCCCATTTGTGCACAACACATGCATATCATTCTCTCACTTTCTTTTAACTCTCATTAATATTTTCCTGTCTAAATTCTACTTTCTTTATTTTGTTCAGATATCTTTTATATCTAGCTTCTATGATCAGACGGGCAGCCAGAGTGCTCATCCCATCTTCCCTCTCTGACAACATATAAAGTATTCTGTTTTAACTCTCATTTCTCTGTTTCTGACTCTAATAGTTATAGTGCCTGACTCCAAATTCATCCCACAACTTAACATGAAAATGTCCCTTTCTGTCTAGTGTTAATGTCACCCTTGATCCATCCTGCTCACATAGATAGCTGTTTCTCTAGCTGTTTACTCTGCATGATTCTTAGTCCCTGTGGACTTTGGTAACCCAGTTACCCAATGTGGATCCCTGTCCACTCTAACCATTAATCTAGGGGCTCAGTATAGGCGGAACCGCACCTTTGGTTCATATGTAGCGCTCCTCTTGCGCTGGGCATTTTTGAGGGTCTCTTACCCTTCATTCCCTTACTTAATTCAATGCCCATAATGACTGGCCAGTCTTCTCTCTTCTCTACTTGTGCCTATACCCTCTTGCCTCTAAACTACTTTATCTAGCAGATGTACTACATATACCTGTGAACAGCACTATTCTTCCCTTTCTTATCTATAACACTCCGATGGACAGTAGACAGGGACAACATAACATATAACCACCAATCAATACAGTTCGATTAAGGGGAGTAAAATAGGTACCCTTTGTCTCGAAAATGCCTTACCGATCAAGGAAGTCTGATAACTCAAATGTAAGCAAAAGGCTTACCTCAGCCGGCTGATTATCAGAAATTCCCGGATCGTCTCAAGCTCCTCGTTTCGGATACTCAGGGTCACCTGGAATCCCCTCCTAAGGCAAAGCTCGCCATGCTGACTCGGTTAAATTGATGATAGGCAACTCCTATCCTCATATTGATTAGTGGTTCCAAATTAATAATAACTACTGCAGTAGGGAACAGACACAAAAGATACGCTCAGCATCTTTCCAAATTACTGTTCTGCTTTATTATGACGCAATTGAAGGTTTTTATGCACATGATTACGTAGGTATCACATTAATATTACAATTGTAGGTTTATCGTAACAAGGGGCGTTACATAGGCAGGCTTATTCTAATCAGGACTCAAAAGAATGTAAACATTTACTGAAAACATTATTAGTGCTGTTGCACAGTGAGGGCAGTGTGCAATACATACAAAATACAATACAATTATATACAGAACTTACAAATTTCCATTACAGACCTTACCCATGTTGATCCAGTAACTGAAGAGATATCGATAGGGACAATGGAGTAACACTTGAACCTCCACTGGTGCTGCAATCACCTCGCCGGTACAAAGAAGACAGGGGGAATCTCTTTTTTATTGGATAATACTTTTGTCTGCTGTATACAAAATATATCTGAGCTCCAATCAGGGTCAGCTTTATGAAGATATGTTATCATTTGGGTATTCCACCCCTCCCTGTTCCCGCTGTTTCTATAATAATCCTATTTGAGACATAGTTAGACTGGACTGCTATTACTGCAAAAAGGTACAGCAGAGTGACTACTGTGCTTGAAGAGAAGGTTAATCTCAATTGGGGGTCACACTTGTACTACACATGACTCAACTGAGTGGAGGTGTTACCAGAAGCTGTACTATGGTCTAATGCTCCCACCTTGTGGGGGGGTCAGTCTTTGACTTATCACACAGATGCATTCTGTCCAAGTAGCCTGAAGAAAGAAAACAGCAGGGCTACATCAGTATAACAAGAAGGTGTTCTTTGTAAAAGAAATGATACTAGCTGAGGGATGTTGCTTTTGGTTGTATGACTAGAGGCGTCATGGATCAAAATCCAAGCCTTCATTGGTAAAAACCTCTGTTAGATTTGTATTGCTGGCACATGTTGGGGGGATTTATCTTCACTTCCTGTTGTGTCATTAAACCAGGAAGTGACGAGAATCTCTCCCATAGGGACACAGATAAATAGAAAAATTTTCTTAGTCAAATAGGGAAGAGTTAATATGCCTCAGGTTTTTCTTGATGTCTGTGTTCGCAATTGGATCTCCATAGTTTTTGCTGTGTCCCTTGGACAGGAAATAGATGGAAATTTCTTCAACAAAGACCATAAACTTTCATAGTGATCACAATCTTACTCTACCACATCGAAAACCTAAAAAAAAGTTATGGGGTTCTCCTTAAACATTAATATGAAGATATCCTAAACTTTTAGTTATACGGGAAGATCAGTGTTGCTTTATGAGAAGAGTTTTGTGTGTGTATTGGGCTGGGGTGTTAAGCCGGGGGGGGGGGGGGGGCATAGGGGTATCTTTTTGGGAAAAATAACATTTCCTTTAATCATTATAATTTTTCCAGTGCACATAGTTTTTGTACTTTCTGAGTCATTAGCATTTAGTATTTGGCATTTGGAAGGTCACGTATCTCTACCTCCACAAAGAACATTAAAATGATAAAATATGTAAATTTCTTTGATGCGAACATCAAAGATAATAGCCTACAAGTTACCCTATTGTTACATTCCTGCTAGATATGTAATCATTTGCTTGCCAGATCAGAGTTCATCTGCTCGGTATTGATTTTAAACACTTTATTTCTTTCCTCTCACATACATGCCTGATTAGCGTTTCGCATTCCAGAACGAGTTTTGGTTTTCTCAATCACTGCTGGAGAAGAGACTGCATTTTACTTGGCACGCGATACAGTGTTTTGTGTGGCAGTTATTTTCCTAAGAGGGTGAGACTGCGTTTCATTTGGATTTACCCATATATTTGGCAGATCTCCCCAACTGTGATGACAAGCAGAATTAAAGTCATTCTTTCCTGATTATAAACCTGTCTAATGTGTTGAGTGAATAGGAGGAGAGCACCTGACATGCTCTGTATATATTTTTCATTGACTTATGCTGAGAAACATCTCTTAGATTGGCAGAGTTTAAGGCGTATCACCTCCTTGACATATGTTTGTTGAATATTTACATTGGAAAATGTCTTGGCTAGCAAAATAATGGATACTGAACATTGTTTTATGTAATATTAAGAAGACAAGAAAAACTTGAAAAAAGTTGATTAGCTTTGATTACCAATACAAATGCAATATAGTAAATTAAAACTAGCCTTTAGATTTAAATGTATTTTAATACATTTTATAATGTTTGGCTGAACATAGCTACAAATATTTACTTAGAGGGTAACTCCGCTTTTGTGGGAAAAAAAATTTGCAAATAAAAAAAAAGTAGCATATAAAAATTGCTGCAGAAGTCACGTTGTTAGTTAATACTGGTAAAAGTTAACCTTTCCATTTCAATCTGCAGTCTCTGTAATTGTCATAAAATTCAATGCACTATGGCAACCTGGACACATTCTGTACACCATTGGTGCACATAATGCCCTTTGAAATGTCATTTCCTGCCTATGTGATTGGCTTACTGCTACTTAAGCATCACCTGCAAAAGGAATTTCAGTTTTGGTGAGATACTCCCCAAGATTTAAAAACCTCTAAAGGGATGCTGACACTGCAACTTTTCTCATCAGAACACTGAGAGTGGACCAGGTGATTATAATGAACAAGTACCCTCTTATTCAGATCCAGTCTGCAAACGACATAAATAACTTTTTCTTCAAAACAGCAAAAGGTAGAAATCTGCTACAATGTTTGTTAAAATCCTTGATCACCCAGAGGGGATTGTTTTTTTTTTTTTCTCAAAAAAAGTGAAGTTCATCTCTGGTTGCTGCAGCATATATTAAGCCTCTTACTTTTGTCCAGCCTGCACTCTCCTGTCAGCATTCAGCGCTGAGATTTCCAGTTGCAGCTGTAGTATGCCTTCCATTCCTTTCACAAAATGCAAGGTATTATGTGATTGGAGGAGGGGAATTGTGATGTTTTTTTAGTACCTTCTCCAATCACAGAACCTGAAAAGAATGCAAGATTTTTTTCTGAATGGGGTAAAGCAAGTGACGTGCTATGATCAGTGTAGTAAGGCGGGTAAGGTGGGTGTTGGCATGAGAGTATGGGCTGAATGCTGCAGCAGGCAGAGATGGGGCATACCTCATTAGTGGTAAATTATTGTTACTCTGCAAATGTACAAAAATTGTTTTTGCCTGGAGTTCAGCTTAATAAGGAATGTTTAGTCTTTTCATTTTTTTTTAACTATACAGCACATGTAGGAAAGGTCAGTTTGATGTTAAATAGTGTGTTAATGTTTCAAACTTCTTGCCTCTATATGTAGTTTGTAATTGTATATCTACATTGAGGCAGTTATGTTTGCTAAAGGTATACTAATACATAGAGCCTGCTTTGCATTTCTATTCAATGTATTTTGTTTACTGCTGTTGTTTACTGCTATGGATAAATCTGTGAGTTGGCTGACTCATTGAAACACACTCCCTATTTGACAGGTATCTCATTGGTAGTTATGACAGCAGCCTGAAAGATTGCGAACTGGGTGTTTGCTCCCTCTAGTAGTCAATCTACAAATCTTTATATTTACTGCAATAAGAAAAATATGGAAGAGCAAATGTGTAAAAAGTGAAAGTCACATCAAAAATTGCAGCTTCACTAATAATAAACACTGCAATAAAAACTCAAAATATATGATAAGTGAAACTGCACTATACATTTCCCTTTGAGAAGTTCAGAGTTGCATCTTTTCACAGGGTGTACATGACTTTAAAACAGAACTTTCCCCCTCCTCTGCTACATTTGGCACTTTTGTTGGGGGTATGTCCCCCCCATGAATACTAACTGCATGCAGTTTGGATGCTCTCCATGGGAGAACACTGTTATTAATGGTTATGTGTATTTAAAGCAGAGCTATATTTTAAAACTCTGGGTCTACACATCTTCCTTGCTGCTGCCATTGCAAATGTCCATCGGACCTACTAGTTCTTATGAAGCGATCTTGGTGGATTTGTTAAATCATAACATAAGCTTAAATGAACCTGTGTTTCCTTCGAGCATTCAGTCATTTGTAGGAGAACCTGAAAAATAGAACTCTTTCTTTATACAATTGAAGTTACAAGGGAATACGGATTTACTTCAGAGTTCTTCACACTTAAAGCGTTTGTTAACCCCCCCCCCCCAAAAAAAATTTTCAAGTCTTTCCACAGATTCTCAATTTGATTTACCATATATACTCGAGTATAAGCCGAGTTTTTCAGCACATTTTTTTGTGCTGAAAATGCCCCCCCTCGGCTTATACTTGAGTCTGTGTTCATCTGCAGCCTCATGCACCTGATCTCCCATTGCAAGTCAGTCTAATTGGTGGCCAGTGTAACAAAGCCCTGCCTCCGTCTCCTCCTCGTCCCTCGTGATGGAACACTGATTCAGTTCTTCCAAGCAGTGAGTCAGAGTCCTGCCTATCACAGGCGAGGACGAGGAGGAGGCGGAAGCGGGGCTTTGTTACACTGCAGGGCCGTCGACTAGACTGACTGCAACAAAGCCCCACCTCCGCCTTCTCCTCGTCCTCGCCTGTGATGCTGTGATAGGCGGGACACTGACTCACTGCTTGGAAGAACTGAATCAGTGTTCCGTCATGAACAAGGGATGAGGAGGAGGCAGAGGTGGGGCTTTGTTACACTGGCCGCCGACTAGACTGACTGCATGTCACAGCGCTGGAGATCAAGGTACATGAGGCAACAGGGCGATGGACACAGTGAGGAGGCATGCATATGGGCACAGTGAGGAGGCATGCATATGGGCACAGTGAGGAGGCATGCAGATGGGCACAGTGAGGAGGCATGCATATGGGCACAGTGAGGAGGCATGCATATGGGCATAGTGAGGCATGCAGATGGGCACCGTGAGGCATGCAAATGGGCATTGTTGACCCTCTTTTCCACTTACAGTAGCTGCTGCATTTCTCACCATCAGCTTATGCTCGAGTCAATAAGTTTTCCCAATTTATTGTGGTAAAATTAGGTGCCTCGGCGTATATTCAGGTTGACTTATACTCGAGTATATATGGTAGGTCTGGACTTTGACTGGGCCATTCTAACACATGAATATGCTTTGATCTAAACCATTCCATTGTAGCTCTGGCTGTATGTTTAGGGTCGTTGTCCTTCTGAAAGGTGAGACTCTGCCCCAGTCTCAGGTCTTTTGCAGACTCTAACAAGTTTTCTTCTAAGATTGCTCTGTATTTGGCTGCATCCATTTTCCCATCAAATCTGACCAGCTTCCCTGTCCCTGCTGAAGAAAAGCATCCCCACAACATGATTCTGTCACCACCATGATTCACGGCGGAGATGGTGTGTTCAGGGTTATTTGCAGTGTTAGCTTTCCACCACATATAGCGTTTTGCTTTTAGGCCAAAACGTTACATTTTTGTCTCATCTGACTAGAGCTCCTTCTTTCACATGTTTGCTGTGTCCCCCACATGGCTTCTCGCAAACTGCAAACAGGACTTCTTATGACTTTCTTTCAACAATAGCTTTCTTCTTGCCACTCTTCCATAAAGGCCAGATTTGAAGAGTGCACAACTAATAGTTGTCCTGTGAACAGATTATCCGACCTGAACTGTGAACCTCTGCAGCTCCTTCAGAGTTACCATGGGACTCTTGGCTGCTTCTCTGATTAATGCTCTCCTTGCCTGGCCTGTCAGTTTAAGTGGACAGCCATGTCTTGGTAGGTTTGCAGTTGTGCATACTCTTTCCATTTTCAGATGATGGATTGAACAGTGCTCCGTGAGATGTTACTATACTATACACCATAACTTTTTTTATGACCTATTGAATTTATTCTTCTCCTCAGTCTTCACAATGGAATCGGGTCCTTCAGTAACCAAAATTGCAATGTTTATCCTCCTGACATATTACCAAAATTGGGAACAATCAGCGCAAATACACAAGAAAGATTTAGAGAAAAATGCAAGCTGAACACTAAGGGTTAACACCAAGCCCATAAATCATATTAAAAAACTAAATTAAGTGCAGCGCAAATATTATAAAACTATATTATAAAACTATATGATATGTACTGGAAATGATAGTCCATATGAACAAGAAGCACAATCCTCCTGAGGTAAAAACTTCCTTCAGTAAAACTTCTTCTTATTATGGAACAGAAAGCTTCTCCGCTAAAGGTGCAAATGATATGCTTACCAGATAGTAGAATCTTACAGGCATGGATTCCATACACTCAGGGTCCCCACTGCTCCGATCCTCTGGTTGACATCACTGATTCCCCACCGGTGACTCTCTACAGCACACTTCATTAGGCAGGTGCTGGCACTCTCTCCTTCCATGTTTTTGTGTGTTCATGGTTTGGTTCTCTGGGTCTTGTAGTTCACCTCCTCCACATGTACTCCTTTCAGGAAGCTCAGAGTTGTGCAGGTGAGGTCAGAGGTAGCTTCCTCTTTGGGTTGTCTAGCAAACACCAGAATGCTCACTGCTGATTGCTGATTCTGTCCTCCTAGGCTAATCTCAGCCTCCAGCTGGTCAATCTGCTTCTCTGCTCTGGTAGGCTTACAAGACCCAGAGAACCAAACCATGAACTCTAGAACGTTTTGAATAAACATAAACATTGCTTTATTACATACATTTATGCGTACTTTCCCACTTTATATAATAACCTTCGCAAGTGCCGGAAAAATCCACTTAGGGGAACCTTCTCTTTTTTCCTAAAAGCTTTTCGGATGTGGCACGGCCCCCTTTCAACCTAGGTATACTAGTCATTCCTTTCTATAACTCCCGAGATAAAACAATAATTTTCCCACTCTACAAGACTCTGGTCCGGCCACACCTGGGCACCAGTCCTCAGGAAGGATGTGCTGGAACTGGAGGGAGTCCAGAGAAGGGCAACAACACTAATAAAGCGACTGGAGGACCTTGGTTATGAGGAAAGGTTAGGAGCACTGAAGTTGTTCTCTCTGTAGAGGAGACGCAACCACAACCACAACATTCAGGGATATACAATGCATTACTGACATAAAATCACACATAGATTGGACTTGATGGACCTGTGTCTTTTTTCAACCTCTCCAATTTTTACACTTTGTAACCCTTCTTTAAACCTCTCCACAACTTTATCCCTGACCTGTCTGGTGTGTTCCTTGGCCTTCATGATGCTGTTTGTTCACTAAGGTTCTCTAACAAACCTCTGAGGGCTTTAAAGAACAGCTGTATTTATATTGAGATTAAATTACACACAGGTGGACTCTATTTACTAATTAGGTGACTTCTGAAGGCAATTGGTATCACTAGATTTTAATTAGGGATATCAGAATAAAGGGGGTTGAATACAAATGCAAGCTACACTTTTCACATATATTTGTAAAAAAAAATTGAAAACCATTTATCATTTTCTTTCCACTCTTCAATTATGTGCCACTTTGTGTTGTTATATCACATAAAATCCCAATAATGTGTAAAATTTCAAGAGGTATGAATACTTTTTCAAGACACTGTATATCTTATTGTTAGACCCGCTCACGCCTGATTTGGAGAGTGTTTCCAGAAGCACTTCAAAATTCAAAACTAGTTCTCTTTGTTATTCTTTGTGCCCTTTTGCGTTTGAGTGATTGGCTGTCGCTCAGCATTCAGAAAAAGTACAGAAGCTTATTAGGGGCATTATTGCGCATTTTTGGTCCCCTAAGACGGATAATCCTAAAAAACACATGTAACATGCATTGTTTGAGCACTTTCACACTGAACAACTGTTTCCTCCTCATCCTAGTAACTAGTAGACATGTGCACACTGAAGTATTTAGTTTCGGAATTTCGGTTTCGTCCAAAAAATAAATTTCTCCCGAAATTCGTTTTTATTTATTTTGTTTCGTTAAAAAATGCATTTGTATGAAAATCAGAATTAATTAAGGTCAAACCGGTCAGTTAAAGGCTTATGGTGTCTGTCGGAGGTTCTAAGAAGATTCCACAAAGCAGCTAAACTACGACATCGCGATCGTACATTTCCGGTCGAATGCTCCGCCCATAAGCTATAGTAGAATTGTAATGTTGTTTGACTAGTAATAATTATAATTATGAATTATTATTACTAGTCAAACAACATTAGAATTCTTCTATAGCCTATGGGTGGAGCATTTGACCGTCCTATCGTATGTTTTTAGCTGCTTCGTCGAATCTTCATGTCGAACAGCAGACACAGATCGCTATTGTCACCGTCATGTCAAATATTCTATCTATCTATATTGAAGTGTTGTCGCAACAAAAATAAAGCATTTTTTTATTTCTAAACTTTTGGATTTTGGATTCTGCGCGTTTGTTATCGTTTTGTTAAAACGAACGTGAAAATCCCCGAAATTCCGGCGAAAATGTATTAGGACGATAACGAATGCACATGTCTGGTAACCAGCTTTGCTTTGGCATAAGCAAAAAAGTCTCAAGCCTACCTGATATTAAAATATCCGATAAGATAAGAAAAAAGTAATGTAAACAGGCTCATGCTCAAATACGAATCTAGGTTTAGGACTGAGGATATAAAGCAGATTGCAACCTACTTCACTTGGAGGGTTTTTTTTTTTGTTTTTTTTAAACCTCTTTGCAAATTGCAAAAATCAAGATATGTATTTGAAGTTTTATGCTGATTTTAAAGTACACAATTTTCTTTTGTACATTTAGATTGATTTAATTATATTTTTACAATAAAAGTTATAAGGACTCCTCAATTTATACCTACATTAGTAAAGAAAAAAGATCCACTTTTATTGGGGCTTATGCTTTTCAGACAATCAGTTTTTATTTATAGCTGTATTATTTAAAACTAAGAATGTTATTATCTGAAATACATAAACTTGTTTTCAATGTATTCCCAACAATCTAGACCTTTTATGGAGGACTGGAGGCGCTGGCATGTTTTTTTCTGTTAACATTTCAGTTTCCAACAATCTAGACCTTTTATAGAGGACTGGAGGCGTTGGCATGTTTTTTTTCTGTTAACATTTTAGTTGGAGCATGTTTAGGAGCATAGCCATGCACTTCAAGCATCATTTAGTGATTAAAATTATTACAGTGAAGGAGCTAAGAATATTTTCTTATACGTTAATATAGCAACATATATATGTCTATTCATCTAATTTGTATCCAAATTATTTATACTGCATGTATATACAGTATACATGAATAATATGTGCTTATTAGCCACATTCTACACTTGCTTTTAGTGAGCTACCTATGTAAGTCATATTTTATATTTCTAAAGCAGATTTTTTGACTTAAAGCACTGTAATTTTTTCCGCACTGTAAGGCCTTAGTTCATTTCTTTTCTTTGATTCTTGTTATGTCATAATTAGCCCTTCTTGTTTCCAGTTGTTTAATTTATTTAACTCTTCTTTTGCTTGTGTTCTTCTGACCACCACACTGCAAAATGGTTATCCCCACATTGTGTGTTCATTTCGATTTGATCAAATTTAGGCATTTAATTCGAAAAAGTGACAGGGCTATAAAGTCAGTGGTGAAAAGTGTGGGTGGCTAACCAGTTGTGTTGAAATGGGAATAGGTTAATTAAAATGAGAGAGCTTCACTTTACCTCTGTCATGGCCTAAATTTACAGCTGTCAGCACACTGCTCTTCGCTTTTCATACTAACAATGCCAGTCTTATGGGAGAGAGGGTTAGGGCACATGACATCCAAAGAACATGGCAGACTGCAAGAAAAATCATACCCAGGGTCTTTACAGATAAAGGACCTTAAAGCCACAATGGCATCCTGTGCCTCTGGAGTATATGACTGTAGAGCAGATGTTGCACAGACTCCCTGGGCAGGACCCCAGACTTCCTGTAAGGTCCAATCCAGACAGCCAAAGTGCCTCCCTGGTTCTCCTTCCCAGTATTGGTTCTCCTCCTGTGGGGAAAACCCACCTCCAGCAGGGTAGCATGAGTCTAGACCCCAGGCTCAAACCTTGTCTCACAAGCACATGAGTGCTTGCAAAGGTCACACATTAAACATACCTATTAAAACAAAATTAAAACATTGATCTTTTTCATAAATTTAGGCCAAAATGTATTCTGCTACATGCCTTTGTAAAAAAAAAAAAAAAAAAAACACTCCCAATAAGTGTATATTACTTGCTTTGTGTGAAAGTTATAGCGCCTACAAACTATGATTGATATATATATATATATATATATATATATATACTGGAATTTACACAGTTTTGATGCTATAAAGGCAGTGATCAGACTTGTGGGACTGTGATAGTGTGGTGGACAATCTGGTGCTAACAGACACTCACTGGGAGATACAACAACTGGTCGTCTCACAATACATAATCACAAAGTGGCTGGCTCTGTAAAGATATTTTGCAGCTATCAAACATATATATATATATATATATATATATACAGTGGGGTGGGGACGGAAAGTATTCAGACCCCCTTAAATTTTTCACTCTTTGTTATATTGCAGCCATTTGCTAAAATCATTTAAGTTAATTTTTTTTCCTCATTAATGTACACACTGTACCCCATATTGACAGAAAAAAACAGAATTGTTGACATTTTTGCAGATTTATTAAAAAAGAAAAACTGAAATATCACATGGTCCTAAGTATTCAGACCCTTTTCTCAGTATTTAGTAGAAGCAGCCTTTTGATCTAATACAGCCATGAGTCTTTTTAGGAAAGATGCAACACGTTTTTCCACACCTGGATTTGGGGTTCCTCTGCCATTCCTCCTTGCAGATATTCTCCAGTTCTGTCAGGTTGCATGGTAAACGTTGGTGGACAGCCATTTTTAGGTCTCTCTAAAGATGCTCAATTGAGTTTAAGTCAGGGCTATGGCTGGGCCATTCAAGAACAGTCACAGAGTTGTTGTGAAGCCACTCCTTCATTATTTTAGCTGTGTGCTTAGGGTCATTGTCTTGTTGGAAGGTAAACCTTCGGCCCAGTCTGAGGTCCTGAGTACTCTGGAGAAGGTTTTCGTCCAGGATATCCCTGTACTTGGCTGCATTCATCTTTCCCTCTATTGCAACCAGTCGTCCTGTCCCTGCAGCTGAAAAACTCCCCCACAGCATGATGCTGCCACCACCATGCTTCACTGTTGGGACTGTATTGGACAGGTGATGAGCAGTGCCTGGTTTTCTCCACACATACAACTTAGAATTAAGGCCAAAAAGTTCTATCTTGGTCTCATCAGACCAGAGAATATTATTTCTCACCATCTTGGAGTCCTTACGGTGTTTTTTTAGCAAACTCCATGCGGGCTTTCATGTGTCTTGCACTGAGGAGAGGCTTCCATCGGGCCACTCTGCCGTAAGGCCCCGACTGGTGGAGGGCTGCAGTGATGGTTGACTTTCTACAACGTTCTCCCATCTTCCAACTTCATCTCTGGACCTCAGCCACAGTGATCTTTGGGTTCTTCTTTACCTCTCTCACCAAGGCTCTTCTCCCCCAATAGCTCAGTTTGGCTGGACGGCCAGCTCTAGGAAGGGTTCTGGTCATCCCAAACGTCTTCCATTTAAGGATTATGGAGTCCACTGTGCTCTTAGGAACCTTAAGTCCAGCAGAAATTTTTTTGTAACCTTGGCCAGATCTGTGCCTTGCCACAATTCTGTCTCTGAGCTCTTTAGGCAGTTCCTTTGACCTCATGATTCTCATTTGCTCTCACATGCACTGTGAGGTCTTATACTGACAGGTGTGTGGCTTTCCTAATCAAGTCCAATCAGTATAATCAAACACAGCTGGACTCAAATGAAGGTGTAGAACCATCTCAAGGATGATCAGAAGAAATGGACAGCACCTGAGTTAAATATATGAGTGTCACAGCAAAGGGTCTGAATACTTAGGACCATGTGATATTTCAGTTTTTCTTTTTTAACAAATCTGCAAAAATGTCAACAATTCTGTGTTTTTCTGTCCATATGGGGTGCTGTGTGTACATTAGGAACAGGTACATGAGGAACAAAATGAACTTAAATGATTTTAGCAAATGGCTGTAATATAACAAAGAGTGAAAAATTTAAGGGGGTCTGAATACTTTCCGTCCCCACTGTATATATTAGAATAAGAGATTTATTGCACATTAAGATATTTCATTACCTGTAAAATCATTTGGCAAATACACAAACTCA
The DNA here is from genome assembly GCF_042186555.1 of Aquarana catesbeiana. Lineage (NCBI taxonomy): Eukaryota > Metazoa > Chordata > Amphibia > Anura > Ranidae > Aquarana > Aquarana catesbeiana. The sequence continues at coordinate 606,037,650 of NC_133325.1, forward strand.
CATTTATTTTAGCTGCTAATTGTTTTACCAAATCCACATGTAATACAAACATTCATTAGTACTTGAATATTTAGCAGTATGTATTTCACCTGCTGAAATTGGTTTGGTTGTTTTGGCACAAGAGTATCAGTGCTAAATGTTATGGCATAAGGACATTTATAACTATGAAACTGTACAAGAGAGCATTTTCATCACCCATATATAATTGGCATGAATACAACATGTGATCAAAGAACATTTACCACCTAAAAAAATAATTTATTACACCTGCAAAACTTTTTTTTTTAACACACAAAAAAGTAATGCTAAGTGAGTTGTTTTTTCTTAACCTCAGCCTAATCCAAGACCTCGAAACAAAATCCAAACCTAACCTCTAAAGATGGCCTTTACACACAATGGAGACGTTACGGCTAGTGAGTGTTGACACCTCACAAGCTACGGATTTAGAGAGGTGCAACTGACACCCTTTCTAATGGGCATTATACGTTTGCTAGCAAGAAGACAGTAACATTTCACAGGTTTATCTAGTAAGGGACTGATGCCATAGGTAAATAATCACCAAGGGACTAACTATTAACAGAAGGCAGACATCACTATCCACTATTTGTTATACACCGCAGAGCTATGCACACTGCAGCCTATGCACACTATGCACACTATGCACACTGCAGCCCAAGATCCTTGGTTTTTGGGAATCCTGTTCTGCCCAGCCAGGTCATGGTATGCATGGGGCCGGCAAGAAGTTGCTACATGGGTTGAGGCCACATGGACTGTTAATCAAAAGTTTCTGCTGTTTTGGGTATCCTGTTCCCTCACCCTCCCATCCGTCGGTATCTCAGAATTAAAACTTGAAAAACCTACTAAAATGACCACTTTCCGACTGCCTAACTGGGAAAATACGTCATTACTTTGATGTTAAATACCGAGGTTATGGCTGCAGCTAGATGCCAAAATCCCAGTATTTTCTTTTCGCTTAGGCGATTCTCTTTCATATAAAAGTGATCCATGCAGCAGATTTGCCACAAGATCACCTCTAGAATCGTCAGGATAGGTCCCCCGCCCCCCCTCCCTGCCGCTTCCTATTGGTTCCGGGCTTACATTAGCAATCGCTGAGCCCAGGAACAATCTGACACCGGCAGTGTCTTCCTATAGAGATAACTGATGGCAAGCTGGCCATTGCTCTTCTCTATGCTCTTGGAGGACCAGAGCGACGCCATGACGTCACTTCCCGTTCTCAGGCCATGTAAACATCTTATGGATCTCTCCATAAAGAGGACCAGTATTGTATGTATTGTTATCATTCCTTGTGATATGATTAAAAAAATGTTTTAAATGGACAGTGTAAAAATTTTCAAACATAAAAAAAAACACAAATTTCACCTCATGCTGTTGCTAGCATCAATGGATGGGTCCAGTAGCAATGAACTCTGGTTCTCTCACGCAATTGTCCATGTCTTAGGAGCCTCAGCAACATCAGCAGCATTTCCTCACACATGCCCATGATGGGATCTATAGTGAAAACACACAAAAAAAAGACAGCTATCTAAAAGCACACTGCTGCTGCTGCTCTGTCTTCTCTCATAGAATGGCTGAAATAGTTAATAATTTACTTGTTTTTCATGCATTGTGGGCATTTGGGAGGGTCTCTTAAAGGTTATCTTTGAAAATGCTTCTAACCTCAAATGCTCAAAATCCCTGCTAAACTTGAATAAAAGCTGTATGTAAAAGCTGTAAAACAGATGTTTGTCACCATCGGCTTCCAGCTGTCAGTTTCCAGTGTTCAGAAGAGGTTTTCAACTGCCCTGTGTACATGGGCCTTTAGGTTGCTTGGGAATCATCTCATATTACCCTGGGGTAATAGTGTTACATGTTAAAATGAATTTAATGTATTTTAAATGTAAATAGTGTAAAATACTTGATTTTGTCTTTATATATTAGTATTATGTAATCCTCCTGTGCGGCAAGACTTAGAGAGTGAGGGCTCTGCTGGAGGGAGCATGTGCTGACAAGGAACATTCCTGTAACACTCTCCTGACCCCCGGAGGTATGGTGGTAGCTCCAGAGACAGGGTGGGCTGATATTTTATCTCAGGATGTAGCTCTCTTAGGCAATAATGGGAAATGTGAACAGATGAATGTCAGTCATTTTCAGGTGAAAACAATAAGAAGTTTATTAACCCAGGGAGAGAGGTGTAGGGAGTTCAGAACATCCGCTACTGACCTGCAAACTCAATAGCACAACAATAGACTCCAGTACAGGAAAAGGGCCTTTAAGCTGAAGCCAGCAACCTGTAGCTTTTTAGTTGCAGTCATCTCTGTTAGCAACCCTATCTTTCCAAGTAGCAGCAGCCTTGATGATTCCATCTCAATGCTTTCCTGGGCTCTCCACAAGTTCCTCCTCCATAGGACCTCAAGTGGCAGAGTGACCTCTGGCACTTTATCTCAGACATCATCTTTTTCTCTCCTGTCCCCTGGAAGGCTTCCTAAGCACAGGGCCTCAAGCAACCGGACACACTGGATAAGCAGGCTCTTCTGTTACAAGCACATGTACAGACCTTTATGGCTTAGGACCAATCACTCAGCTGCTCCTCATACACCCTCCCAGGTCATCAGCTCACCCCAGATATTTATACCCTTTCCCATGATGCCCCCTGACAAGGAAACTCTAGTGTTTGGCTGGGAAATGGTATGAATATTCATAAACCAAACCTCCTTTATGATCTCGCACTAATGCCAGAGGTGCCACGTACTGACAGAGGAAGAAGCTCACAGCTAGGCTGAGCGTAAGGGAAGCTGAACAAGACAAACTATAAACTAGCATTGGCTGACTGCAGTCATGAAGGCTAAATTAAAAGTGGTTCTAAAGGCAGAAGGTTTTAAAGGCAGCGGCTCTCCCAGGACTCTCTCTACTCATTGGCTCACACAGCAGCGGGAGCCATTAGCTCTTGCTGCTGTCAATTAAAGCCAGTGAGCCAATAAGGTGGGAGGGGGCAGAGCCGAGCCATGCTCTTTGAGTTAATGGATAATGTTAATTTACTGGAGCGTAAATCGGGAGTGCCCCCATAGCAAGAGGATTGGTATTGGGGGCAATCGGCAGGAGAGAGGAGCCAGGACTGCCAGCAGGGGACCCAAAAAGTAGAGGATCGGGGCTGCTCTGTGCAAAACTATTGCACAGAGCAGGCACGTATAACATGTTTGTTTTTGTTTTTTTAAATCACAACCTTTAGAATCAGTTTAGACCCCTTTCACACTGGGGCAGTTTTCAGGCGCTTTAGCGCTAAAAATAGCACTTGTAAAGCGCCTGAAAACTGCCTCCCCTGCAGCCCCAGTGTGAAAGCCAGAGTGATTTCACACTGGGGCAGTGCGTTTGCAGGATGGGAAAAAAAGTCCTGCAAGTAGCATCTTTGGGGCAGTGCAGGAGCGGAGTATACACCACTCCCACACCGCCCTGCCTATTGAAATCAATGGACAGCGCTGCCCAAGCGCCTGCAGAGCTCTTTGACAGCGGCGCTTTTCGGGTGCATTTAACCCCTTTTTGACCCCTTCTGGTGGGTTAAAAGCGTCCCGCTAGCGGTGGCAAAGCACCGCTTAAACAGCGGTAAAGCACCGCTAAGACTAGCGGCGCTTTACCGCTGACACTTCACTCCCCCCAGTGTTAAAGTAGCCATAAAGAGACACTCCTGCTTACAGCAGGAGGGGGCAGACTGAGCAAGAGTATAATCTCATCAGCGTGCTGTTGCTTCTTCAAAGTGAGCAAACCGAGGCTGTGTTCTAACTCAGTATTCTCTACCAAGCTCTATTGCCACTACAAAGCAGGTCAAGAATCTGGCTATGCTGCCTGGTAAGGGTGCTTGGATCACAAAACTAGTCAAATAGAGCTAGAGATCAGACAAGTAAAACAAGTCATATTTATTAATTTATTTAACACATACATATACACATATACATATACACATATACATATATATATATATATATATATATATATATATATACAGTGGGGACAGAAAGTACATTTTTCACTCTTTGTTATATTGTAGTCATTTGCTAAAATAATTTATTTCACATTTTTTTCATTTTTTTTCCTCATTAATGTACACACAGCACCCCACCATATTGACAGACAAACACAGAATTGTTGACATTTGACAAAATTTGACAAAAATGTCAACAATTCTGTGTTTTTCTGTCAATATGGGGTGCTGTGTGTACATTAATGAGGAAAAAAAATGAACTTAAATGATTTTAGCAAATGGCTGCAATATAACAAAGAGTTAAAAATTTAAGGGGGCCTGAATACTTTCCGTCCCCACTATATATATATATATATATATATATATATTACACAGATAATGATGCAGAGAGCAGAGCTGATATCATCATACCAGTGCCTCTCTCTGCATAATCCAAGACCACCCACCAGTGGTTGGTGATCAGAGGAAGATGAGGGTCCTGCTCTTCACATGACCTGCCTGAAGACATCAATGAGAGGTGAGTTTGAAATACAGCTTAGAGAAGCATGACTGCTGTGACTGCAGATCTCCTTTAAAAATGCTAGTTGTCTGGCTTACTGGCTTCAGTACTAAGCCTCACACATGTCTGCGACAAATGAAGTCAGAACTCCTGAAAATGAGACACATATTGCTGATAATAGCTGCAAAGAAAATTCAACTGACACCAATGCTGACAATACTCTAATGCTGAAGGTTTCATATTCCTATGTGCAAACATTGGCACTAACATACAAGTCCTCCTTTTTATCGGATGAATGTACCTATTCATAGTATACCTGTATATGAAGTTTTCTTGTTCACAGTTAGGCAGCTAACCACGAGAAATCCGATTCACACCAAAGAAGGGATTTGAGTGGTTCCAGTCTAAATAACAGTCTTAAATTGCTTGCCATCTTCCAGAGTGCCATCACAACTCCCCCAATATAACAGTGCCAAAACAAAGAAAAGCTATCTATACTGAGCAGGTGTCAACCTTTACATTCATTCCAAAATCTCCAGATGGAATTTATTGCCTTGGATCAAAGCAACATTTCTCACTAAGACATTGTTATCTGTTCAAAACGATCCTAATTGCTTCTCTGGAATATGGACAACTATTTTTTTTCCATAAGAAAGAGTATAAAAGCAAAATTGGATTACTAGCCAAAGACATAAGTGGGATTTGGAATGTATATGGAAAACAGTTTTAAAAGTAGCTCCTCTATTGTCCTATGTGAAAGGTAAGACTGGTACCACTTCATTTAGTGTGAGGTCATCAGACGTGAATACACAATGACTTTGTACCATTTTCCTAAGGGCTCTTAAAAACCGCAATTTGTAATGCATTTTCAGAGCTTTTTATTTTTTGCATGTTTGCAGTGTGTTTACTGTGCATTTTTCAGCCATTGTTTATTATTTTTATATTAGTGACATTTACACACTTTTGATGTGCGTTCATGTGCGTCGGTAGGTTTACATTCCAAAAAATGTAGCATGTAGTGTGAATTTTAACATCAAAATTTAATTTACTTTTAGTTAGAGTCTTCATATGTAGATCCTTAATGAGGGAAATGGTAAAGTCCTCCTTCAGACCTGGACTCTGAAACAGTGTCCTTCAGCAGGTCTCCCCTTTTTGAGCTGTCCTCCTTGGGCCCTTAACACAGCAAATGCTGAGGCCAAAATGGTAGTCTCTTGTTTTAGTTACACACCTAGGTTCAATAGCCTCAGGAATAATGAAACCTTCCCTGATGAGGAAATAACAATTCTGCCTAGGCCTCCTTATCACTTCTGCAGCCACCTTCTGGATGCCCACTTCCAGGAATTGGTTAGGGTATGATAAATATTCAGCTGTTCATTTGAATTTCCTTCACTATGCTCTGGAAGCTTCTTCCAGAGGCAGAGGGAGCAATCAAACTCTCAGCACAGGAACCCTAAGCAGAACAAAATAATTAACAACCACTCAATTCATTACAGGCAAGCCATAAACTACTTTTACCTAACAACCTAACTGGTAGGGCACCACATATAGAAGCATTATAACTGCTTCTTTTTTGAAGATCTGTTTATAGCACGACAAGTGACAGCATGCTAACCCATTGGTGGAAGCTCTGTAGTGGGTACACTGTGCTGTACACGACTTAACTCAGACATTCTGTACATTGTGCTGTATGTTACATACTCCTCACCACTCCTCCCTGATTACTGTGCTCTTTGTAAGATCTTCCATATCACTTATCATCATAGTACATATATATATAAAAAAGAGTTCTAGCAATGTCATCTCTATACGTCTCTCCAGATCGTATAGAGGTGACATTGCTGGAACTGGCAACAGAGGAGCGGTCTCCTGACTGGATCGATAGTGAATATATATGGTCTACATGAAATATTCTGCCAATACGTATCCATCAATCTAGAGGTGAGCAGTTTGGAGGGTTACCCAGATATCGGTGAGGAAGTTCCTTCTCATGATAGATGATGTTTACCTGCTGAAAGGAAGCACCTAGAATTTCGGTGTTGGTGTCTTCATGCCTTTTTAAAAAAGGCTGTCTGGTAAGCCTTTAATCCTTTCAAGGTGACGGGCGTTTGTTGTGGAGGAAGTCACATACATATTCTGCAACGAAGTCACTCTCATCATTCTTTATTATTTATGGACACTAATTTTTTTGATATATATATATTTTTATTCATTTAATTTTTGATCACAGATTTATTATATATATAATTTCTTTATCGCATTATTTATTTGTATTTTTGGTAACACTCACAGATAAGTTTGTTTATGATATATTTATCCAGCGCTGCACTCTTTTTTATATATATTTTATTGGGGCCCCCTATCAGGGTTATAGTGTCCAGCTGCAAGATACCTTCTCACAGGTTGTTTCATTTATTTATCATTTTACACTTGTTCACCTAGCGCAAATTTTCTTTTTAGAATCACTATCGTCATAGTACAGTCATATAAAAAAAAAGTGAAGTCAACACCATTCCAAATTGATGCATTTGACATGTTTATTGTTAAGACAGTATCACATAAGCCATGGGAAACCTGGTTCTTATGCCTTATGGCTCCTTTTAAACTGGCAGTCCAGGTGTTTGGCTCACAGCTCCCATTCCCTTACATGGGGGACTTTGACAGGCTGTGCCTCCTGTCAAAATCTGCATGTCATGTTAAAATTGCTGAAGCAATGTGTACTCAACTGAGCAGCACTATTTCTTCTTGTAGGTGGGCATTCGGAGGTGGTAAAAATGCGGAACAACCACCTGTTTTTACTGCCCCCTGATCGCCACCTTGAAAGAAGCCATAAGGTATAAAAAAAAAGAAAACGATTTCTTATGCTTTATATGATGCTATCCTCGCAATATATACGTGAAATGCATTCATTTGGAGTGGTATTGACGTTGCATCTTTGTATCTGGTTCTGGTATAGCACCATCCATGGCTTTCACTTCGAGCGCCCATCGTTAAAGGTCAAGTACTGTTTTTGAGTACAGCTTCTATTTGGACTTTATACTGTCATATTTAGGGCTGCAACTAACGATTATTTTCATAATCGATTAGTTGGCCGATTATTGTTTCGATTAATCGATTAATCGGTTAATAAGCTTTAAAAAAAAGTGTGGTGTATAATTTAGTTAATATTTAAAGTTTTAAAAAAAGGCAATTTATTCTTAAATATCTCTATGCAGTGGTAAATATAAATAACTATATGGTTAGGGAGCAAAATATCTAATCCACTCTGAGAATAACAGACAGAAGAGATATACTATTAGAGGAGATGTACTGTATATACTATTAGAGGAGAGATATACTGTATATATACTGTATATGCTATTGGAGGATATATACTATTAAAGGGTGAATCTGGTTAATATCAGACTCAGAGATCACATTTTTTTTATTTAAAAAACAATGTCTTCCTTCAAAAAAAAAAAAATGGCATTTTAAAAACGTTAGTTTGATTTTCTAATCGTTAGTGGGTTCAAATCGACGTTCATTTTCAACCATGGTGACAATTTGGAAATAATAGAAAACTTCTTGGTCAAAGGAATTTTCAGACAGTGTATGTAGTTTTCCTTCATTTTAAAAACAGAATGTTAAAAACAATTGAAAATTTCAAACATTCTTTCATTCAGCGAATGTACAAAGATTTTCTGTCTGAATATTCTTGTCTGAAAATTGATCCGTGTGACCAGCATAAGGCTCGGTGCACACCTATGCAGTTTGCATTTGATCTGTTTCTGCAGTGCTTTTTGCTGTGCATTTTGATTTTTGCACACGTGATTTTGCTGCGATTTGCGTTTTTGCATTTTTATTTGGTCAACTTGTTGGGCAGATTAAAAAACACAAATTTCTGCAAAAACGCATTACATGCTTTTCTGCAGCTTCTCCGCTGTAGTATATTGAACCAAAAAAGCACCGTTTTGCGTTAAAAAAAAGTCACTGACCCTTTCCAAATACGCAGCGACTAAAAACAAGCATACAGTAGATGTGAACGTGTCCCATAGGAAACCATGTAAATGAACTGTAGTGCAACCAGGTCTAAGACGTTTAATAACATAAGGGGGATTAAAAAGAAAAAACTAAAATGAGCCCTTTATAGTACAAAAAAAGCAGATAATCACTACTGTACGGGGTTCATTTTTTTTACTGTAGAACTGTGAAAGTGATATTTACAGTAGTGATTATTTGCTCTTTTTGTACTACAAAGGGCTCATTTTAGTTTTTCTTAACCCCATTATGTTACTGGCCGATTAATCGATTATGAAAATAGTAATCGATTAATTTCATAATCGATTAGTTGTCGATTAATCGATTAGTTGTTTCAGCCCTAGTCATATTAAAAGATAAAGGTTATATATCCCACTGAGACTATCAAAAAACACCATTTTAATGAATAGGCACACTTTTGCTAGTCCCTAATAAAGGTTAAGTCTCCATTTATTCATTTTTATATGTTTTTCTTGTGCAATTGCAGTTTTTGCCAGTATTATTGTTGTGGAGGTGAAACTATTCAATTACATCATTGTCTCAGAGTCTATCTTGCATGTTCTTTATTTCACACGTCTAAAACAAAAATGTCCCGAGCGTCTTAAGAGCCATTTTTCAGGAAATGAAGCAATCCAAGTTGAGTAGAAAAGAGATGACACAGTCATACAGGGAGTGCTCCAAACACCCTCTGCAACCCATTATATGTGTTTCTAATTTATATATCAGTGGGACTACTTAGCAAGAGGCTCTTCATCTACCACATAACAGATTGCTAATAAAAATAAGATGAGATTCTACTTTTGTCGTGTCTGGGGATCATTTCATTGTGTTACAACTTTCTGCAAATAAGGAAGATTCCAAAAAAGTTAAAGCCAAACTAAACCCATCAATTTAAAGGTTTCTCAAAATAGTTACCTTTAAGGCATGCCATGAATGATAACTATGACAGTTGCTTGTGCTCTCAACTGAACTGTCAAGCCATAACTCATCACATGTGCAGCAACCTGACAACTGCAGATCAAACAGGGGCTAAGATGGCAGCTTCCTTAGCAATAAAGGATAAGAGGGTTCAGTGCTGCTTTAAGTAAGATTATTTTTTCCATGTCAGTAAAAAGCACTTACGTAATATGCAAACTTTTAAAGTGAAGTTCCAGTTTTATTAGAGAAATAAATAAGCATCTTCAGGTCATCTCAATACATTGATAAGGGTAATTGGCACAGCGCAAAGTATACCACTTACAATTCATGTTAAATAGTCTGTGCAAAATAAAGAAATGGACTGCTGCAGTTGTAAGTGTATCAGTGCAAATACAGCTCAAAAATAAAACAAAAAGCAACCGCATTTGTCTCATAAATAAATAAAAATGCCAAATGAAACAAAAATTGATATGAATTTAAGTGCTTGACAATTTATAATCATCACATTAAAAATTAAAGACACACAAACGGTTATCCACTTTCAGTGATGTCTCTTATAATTGATATCCAAAGTCCCATGTAGGTTGAAAGCCCACTGTGCAAGTGCACATACTTTTAGTGCTTGATCCACTGAGTGCATGTAGTGCCCCACATAAAATTGCACTCACCAGAATTTATTGATCAACTATCTCTAGTTTGGTCAAACTCGCTTGTGGGGCATGTCCCCTTTAAGTATGTTGTCTAATGTGCTGGGTTCATCCTATGATAGAGATCCAAATTGAAAAAGGGAAATGATTAAAGGCAGCCCATAGTGTAAAACCATTATGACAAATTTATTAAAAAGAAGATAAGCATTACACTTACTTTTTTTGGTGCCAGTTATGACCTGGCACCCGGTGGTCTACAGCATTGGATTTTTGCAGGGCTCACCATGGTAGTCCCACATTTGGAAGGACGTGTCAGTTCCCCGTTCAAAAATGGCGCCCGGTGGAAGTTACGTCACAATGACGCAGGCAAAGCTCCTACGCATTTCCACCTGATTGGTCATCTGCAAGGTGAGCTTCCTGAAGATGACCAATCAGGTGGAAATACGTAGGAGCTTTGCCTGCATCATCATGTCTCAACCAATGCTGTAGACACCAGCTTCCAGGTCCTAACTGGCACCAAAAAAAGTGTGATACCTTATTTTTAATACATTTGTTATAATGATTTTACACTATGGGCTTCCTTTTATCACTTCCATATGAATGGATCTCTATCATCAATAAAGGGGACATGCCACACAAGCGAGATAGTTGGTCAATAAATTCTGGTGAGCGCAATTTCATGTGGGGCACTACATGCACTGAGTGGACCAAGCACTAAAAGTATTCTTTTCACAGAGCACACTTGCACAGTGGGATTTCAACCCACCTGGGACTTTGTTGGTTGGATAACAATTAAAAGGGACATCACTGAATGTAGATAACAATTTGCGTCTCTGTACTTTTTAATGTGATGGTTATAAATTGGCAAGCACTTTATTAACCGCTTCAGCCCCAGAAGATTTTACCCCCTTCCTGACCAGAGCACTTTTTGCGATTCGGCACTGCGCCGCTTTAACTGACAATTGCGCGGTCGTGAGACGTTGCACCCAAACAAAACTGACGTCTTTTTTTCCACACAAATAGAGTTTTCTTTTGGTGGTATTTGATCACCTCTGCAGTTTTTATTTTTTTTGCGCTATAAACAAAAAAATAGCAACAATTTTGAAAAAACGCAATATTTTTTACGTTATGCTATAATACATTTTTTAAATATTTTTTTCCTCAGTTTAGGCCGATATGTATTCTTCTACATATTTTTGGTTAAAAAATCGCAATAAGTGTATATTGATTGGTTTGCGCAAAAGTTATAGCGTTTACAAAATAGGGGATCGTTTTATGTCATTTTTATTATAATTTTTTTTTTTTTACTAGTAATGGAGGCGATCTGCGATTTTTATCATGACTGCGGCATTATGGCGGACATGTCGGACAATTTTGACACATTTTTGGGACCATTGGCATTTTTACAGCGATCAGTGCTATAAAAATGCATTGACTACTGTAAAAATGTCACTGGCAGGGAAGGGGTTAACACTAGGGGGCGATCAAGAGGTTCATTGTGTTCCCTGGTGTGTGTTCTAACTGAAGGGGGGAGGGGACTGTGTAGGGGAGATGACAGAGCCCTGTTCATACTGTGTATGAACAGACAATCTGTCACTTCTCCTCTCAAAGAACCAGAAACTGTGTGTTTACACACACAGATCCCAGTTCTCCGTGTACCCCAAGCAATCGCGGGAGCCTGGTGGTGATCGTGACCACCAGGCACTCGCATCGGCTCTGTGGGCAAGCAGGGTGGCCATAGGGCGAAGCGACGTTACATAATGTTGTTTCGCCCAGCCATGCCATTCTGCCACAGTACAACTGCAGAGGCTGGTCGGCAAGTGGTTAATTCCAAATTTTTGCTTAAGTTGACATTTTTATGTATTCATGAGACAAGCGCTGTAGGTTTTTTGTTTTATCATCTCAATACATTACTTGCTTGTTGTAGATCTTGTTCAAAAAATGTTATTGGTATTAAAAGTGGAGAACAGAACATATAAAAAGTTCAAATAAGTCAATGGGCTCCATTTACAGAATTAACTCACATAGGATATTTAGGTGTCAGGACACATTTTGCCTAAATATCTCATGCGATCTTGAAACTGTATATTCACTAGACCCTTTGTGCAGTATTTACCGAAAAATGCTGAAAAGGCTCTGTAAATACTGCATGAACAGGTGTTTGAATCCATTCACAGAAGAAAATAAATAATTAAATGCATGCGGAAATTAAGTAGTGGTGCAGGCATGCGGTATTTGTGGAATGTATACCGGTAAACAGTAAACCAGTACCGGTAAACAGTAAACAGTAAACCAGTGGACATCATGGTTGTTAAGGGGCGGGCGGCTGCCGCGTCCTTAACAACCGATGAGTCATCAGCTGTCAGCGGGGTTCTCGCTGACAGCTGAATCTAAAAAATAGAATTGCCGGCAATAATAAAATCAGGAAAAAAAACGGTGTTGCCCCCCCCCCACTCCCCCCACAATGCATACCAGGCCCTCCAGGTCTGGTATAAATTTTGAGGAGAACCCCACACTATTTTTTTTTTTTAAATGCGGTGGGGTCACCCCCAAAATTCATACCAGACCCTTATCTGCACATACAGCTCGGCAGGTCAGGAAGGCAGAGGATGAGCGAGCGCCCCCCCCCCCCTCCTGAACCACAACAGACCACATGCACATAACAAGGTAGTGATGCTTTGGGGTAGGGGGGCTTTCCCCCCCCAAAGCACCTTGTCCCCATGCTGATAAGGGCAAGAGCCTCTTCCCAACAACCCTGGTCATTGGTTGTGGGGGTCTGCAGGCAAGGGGCTTATCAGAATCTGGAAGCCCCTTTTAACAAGGGGGCCCCCAGATACCACCCCCCCCCGTGTGAATGAGTATGGGGTACATAATACCCCTACTCATTCACCCAAAATAAAATCTGTAGTGTTAAAAAAGGCAATAGACAGTTTTTGACAAGTCCTTTCTTTAAAAAAAAAATGTCCCCCCGGTGTATATCCATCATCATTCACGAAGCCCGCCACCACCGCTAACCCGAAAAAAAAACATGTACGTACACCATACTCATTCACATAGGGGGATCTGGGGGCCCCCCTTGTTAAAGGGGGCTTCCAGATTCCGACAAACCCCTCTCTTGCAGCCTCCCACAACCACCAGCCAGGGTTGTGGGGAAGAGGCCCTTGTGGGGACATGGGGATTTTCAAGAAGCCCCCCCACTCCAAACCACCCCCCCATGTTGAGGGCATGTGGCCTGATATAGTTCAAGAGGAGGCGTTCATGACAACTGATGACTCATTGGTTGTTAAGGACGCTGCAGCCACCGGCTCTTTGACAACCATGTTGTTTAGTGGTTGTTAAGGACGCTCCTTACCAATGCCGATTTATTAATGTTAATAAATACGCCAGCTAGTGCCAGGTGTTAAATTACTGCATGTTTTCACTACTAAAATACTGCAAGACTTCATATAATAACTCATGCAGTTTTTAAGGCGAATGATACTGCTTTGTGAATGAATCCAAAATGTTACAAAAATGTTTAATCACCCATAGATATACATGGAAAAAGATAGTTGAGTACAAATGAATAAATAAATGAATAAATTAATTGAATTTCAACAGTAAATCAGAAAAGATGGGTAGTGAGGGAAGAGCAGTCTCCCAACAGCATACACATTATCTAGGCACAAGTGCCATTTAGAGTTGCGTAACATTCCGAAAAGTGGGTAAGATATATAAAACGTTAAACGCACGACCAGGAACATATGTCATGAACATATAGGAAAGAAAAAGGGTAAAAGATGAGAAAAAGAGAGAGCGGGAAGGACACCAAGAAATAAGAGGAGAGAGTAAGGGAAGGGGTGAGGCTGCAGGCTCGCCAGGGGTCAGAGGGTTATCCTGTCCGTTATATCGGAAATAGGAATATTATGGTTCCAAGAGCAAGAGATCTAAGTTTGGTGGGGAAAAAGCGATTCACTCAGGGCTGCCAAATTTTTAAGTGCTGTGGAATCTTATCTAATATGATTTGTTGTAGATCTTTACACTCTTCTGTTCTGTGAATACCCAGATAGTTTATGCCAGTCCACTTGTTAAAATCATTTTAAATGAGTGCTAAGTGGGAAATTCTGCATACTATAATAAAAATATTAGACATACTGTAGTAATAGGAAATATTTTACCACAGTCAACAAGCAGCATTTTTTCAAGTATTTAACCTAAGATGAAATTCTCAGTCCAGTCAACCTAAACATGCCACGCTTCACACAACATGCTGCCTTCAATTTTGCATCAAGCTCTGCGTAGACTTCTGGGAGTGATATGCTATAGTTGTAATAATTTCATAAAGACAATCAGTGTGGACAATCTTCATCAGATTGAACTTGCAAACACTTTGGCATCCACAAACATCTTTATTGCATATACAGTATGATGAGGTATATGGGGTGTTGGGGGTCAAAAGGAATAATTTCCTTACCCATCTTAGTGTGTGTCATGTAGAAAGGAGAGCAGAAACTCATAATGAGGTAGAAAGAAATTGCATTATACAAAGGGGGTTTCCAAAAAAATAGCAAAAATAGCAACAATACAAACAATGGCCACACGGTGGCAGGATCACAGTAACCCAATGAAAAAACACAGAAAATAAACACAAATGCAATTTCAATGCCCATATACCTGCTTGAGGTAGTACAGGAATGATGATTTTGCAAAGTCCTTCTAACCAACTCTAAGACACAGCCATAGTCTCAGGAAAGGGGCTTTCAGATTTTTTCAGGAAACTATTAATGGATGATACAGTAAAATGGAAATTAAACTATAAAATGATTTCACTATCAATCACACTTAAGTCATTTTTTATGATTGCATAATTCAACAGGAGTTTCATTTTAAGGGTAGTTTTTAAAGGTGTACACATTTTAATGATAGTTTACTAGACAGTTATTTAACCTGGTACACTACTAGCCAACATTCCACATTTGTGCATACAGTATCTACATTTTCTTTAAGTAATGTAGTAGGACCTTTGATAGCCATTTGATAGTTTGACAGTTGGGTGGAGAGCACAAGCAACTGTGCTAGTTATCAATTGCAAAAAAGAATGAACAAACAAATTATGCATATCAGTTCATAGGCAGCTTGTAATAGATTGGCTTATGTGTCCATCATCTACAGTATGTGTCCGTGAAAAGGGGTTAAATTTGAGTACAGGCCAGCCAATTTGCTCATCTCTACTGGTCTCTTTCTTCTGATAAACTAAATGATTCAGATTTTATTTTGTCATGTATGCATGTCTACAGATGTACATTAAATACATTACTTTATCTGTACTGTGTATTTTTATATCATCATTAGCAGTAAATTTGACCTTTTTTGCCCAGAGATAAGAGTGTGCTCTTTCTATCCATCTTACATTACATAGATTTGTGGCTGGAGGGAACTTTGTCTTGAGCCCTGGGAAAAATAAAGTTTACAATCTTATCCTCACTAAGCTTAGCAGGACGCTAGTAGGATACATAGTGTGTTAACTACAGTTATGGCATATTGGGCCAGCAGCTAAATATGTAAGTCATTTTTATTATATACCACATGTAAAAACAAAAGGCACCAGTAAGGAGATTTAATGCTGAACAGAAAGATTAGACATACTGGGTATGTTTACTTAAGACATTTCAAAGGAGATTAAATTACCATACATGCTCAAAGGAAAAGTAGAAGCCATAATTGTTCATTATTATTGCAGTGTTTACTTTAAAGCTTATTAAAAATTCATTTATTCCTTAGGAAATAAGGAAATCTTTTTTGCAAATAGTGCAAGCACCCAAATGTGATTTGGGGTCAGCCTATTGTAATCCTTTTTCCAGCACATGGCACTAGGGGGCAGTCAGGTGAGCTTCAGTGCATATGTGATGTCTAAGGTTGAGGTTCAAATTTGCTGTAGTGCAAGGCAGTGTTGCCAACAATTTACGGACAGTTTGTAAAAATCTGTGATTTTGTACAACTTTCAGTATCAGGGGCTGATGATTTGTCCCAGTCTTAGTCCTTAGGGTTCAATATTGAGTTGGCCCACCCTTTGCAGCTAAAACAGCGTCAACTCTTCTGGGAAGGCTGTCCACAGGGTTAGGAGTGTGTCTACTATGGGAATGTTTGACCGTTCTTCCAGAAGCGCTTTTGAGAGGTCAGGCGCTGATGTTGGACAAGAAGGCCTGGCTCCCAGTCTCCGCTCGAATTCATCCCAAAGGTGTTCTGTCGGGTTGAGGTCAGGACTCTATTCAGGCCAGTCAAGTTCCTCCACCCCAAACTCGCTCATCCATGTCTTTATGGACATTTAAGTGTGTGAGTCAAGGGTGGAGTCCGATGGGGACTCTGATGTAAGGGGAAATCTGATGGGGACGCTGATGTAAGAGTGACAGATGTTAGTGGAGCCTTGATGTAAGGGAGAGCTATGATGTGGACCCTGATGTAAGGGGGACTTTTGATGTAAAAGTGGACTTTTATGAGAGCTCTGATGTAAGGGGGACTCTGATGGGCTCACTTTTATTTGGATCTTTTTTTTGCTTTATTTTACTGAAGTTCTTCCACTGTTTTGAAACATATCACGCTGATTAAAAACACCTCAAAGAAAATGTATTTGTCTAAATGTTATTAGTTCATGTATAAAACATTTTAAACATTTTTTTAGTCCATGTATACTTGTAAACATGGAATGTACAGTTGGCTGTAGGGGCAATAAGAAATTATATTCATGGCCCCACCTACAATCCTCAAATAAGCAATAAAGCCCTTATTATTTGGATCTGTGGTGCAAATACTTTCTGTTTTAAAAATCTGTTTTAAAAATTCTGTTTTAAAAAAAGAAAAATGTACTATGCTTCTGTTTTATATATATTTTGTGCACAGAGCAAATGGACATTTAAGGTTTGAAAATGCATAAAAATATAACATGTAAAAAAATTTAGAATGTAAAACCAAGAATTATTATTATGGACAATATAATTATGAAATATGTAAAAGTTTTTCAACTGTACATGAAAATTTATTGAGAAGGCACATGCACTTCACACAGTTTACTGCTAGATGGCACTAAAAGCATCTGTCATCAAACACCTACTGATATAATGCTTTATACCAACATCTAATTTTATTTTGTTCCATCTTATTCATCAGCTATCTTGTATTTAGTAATGTGAAATAAATTATCTGTACTTCAGACCTGCAGTTTTTTTAATATAAGGTTTTTTGGTTTTTTTTAACTTGCAGTTTTATATATAGATTTTTCTTATTATTCAGACCTTCAGTTTTAAATGTTTTCTTTTTTTATTATTATTTGGAAACTAGTGCTTGCCCTAAAGTATACATCACATGTATCATTATGCGCACACAGACAGTTGCTAAGCATGTATAACACATATCCCGAAGGGTTGATTTTCCTAAAGAATATGCGCTAGTCACCTAACAAAGTGAATGTTCACTTTGGCAAATGTATACTCACTTTGCAAACCAAATGTTAGTGAATATGGTAAAGGTGTGTTCACTATAAAGCCGAAGTTTAGTGATTTTTATTTCTAAATCACCACCGAATCAGTATTTACATGAATGACAAATGTACCGTGTGCTGGTGGCTGATCTCTTCTCTCTTCTTTGAAAACTTCAGTCCGCTTTTACGCCCCCCCCCCCCCCCCCCGATATACCTGCAGTGGTGATCTTCTAGTGCTGTGGGGGTTATTACAAGCCCCTTCACCTCTGACAGACACTCCTCAAAAGTGCTAACCATACCCACCCATTCAACCCCCCCCCCCTTCTCCATTCAGAAGCTGTCCTATAACTTCCAGCAATAAAATGCTATGAAAGGAGGAGGGGGAAGTGCCTATCACAGATGAAGCATCTCATATTAACCCCCACAGGACCAGAAGGTCACTGCTGCAGGGGTATCTGGGGGCAGAGGATGGAAGAATTCAAAGAAAAGAGCAGCCACCAGCACAAGGGACACTTGTCATTCATGTAAGTCCCGCCCCTGGTTAAAAGAAAAAATAAATCGCTAAGCTTTAAAGTGGTTGTAAAGGCTCTTTTTAAAAAAATAATAAACATGTTATACTTACCTGCCAGAACTCTACGCTCCTCATCTTTTCCTAGTGCCGCCATAGCAAACTGTGTGCTGTGGGGGTGCTTGTGCAGGCATGCTCCCAGCTGAACTACTTGCATGCATAGATGTACACAGTGCTGCTCAGCCCCGCCCCACCCCCCACTCCCTCCTTATATGATTTCATTGACAGCAGCGGGAGCCAATGGCTCCCGCTGCTGTCTCTGTGTCCTGTGAGAAGAGGGAGAGAGAACAGTGCAGGTAAGTATTTGGGTGGGGGGGGGGGGAGCAGGGAATGGATTAAGGTAAAAAATGTCTTACCTGTAGAACCACTTCAAATATAGCTCCCAACTGTCCCTGATTTTGAAAGACCGTCCTTGATTTAGAACAAAGTCCCCCTGTCCCTCCTCCCTCCTCATTTGTCCCTCATTTTGGTCTGATCTATAAAGTTGTTAATAAAATGCACTTTTTATCTTTCAAAAAGTGTTTCCCAGTGCTAAACCTTTCATTCCAATTTTAAATTGCTGCATTTGTAAATTTTAAAAGCCAATATAAAGGAATAGTAGTGGTAAAAAAAAAAGGGATTGTGCATTTAACTAATAATTTTTTTTGCTTGATTCTCCTTTAAGGGGGCGTGGCAGAGGGTGTGTCCTACATACTTTTGCTAATAGTTGTCCCTCACTTCCATCTCAAAAAGTTGGGAGGTATGCTTTAAATCTCTTTTCAGGTGCTAACAAAAATCCTGTTTTTAATTTCCCTTGTACATGATTTGGTATTCAAAGTTGAACACAGGCTAACGTTATTCACTAACACTGACCTTGCAAAGTGAGCCTACTCCTTCCAAAGTCAATGTTCACTTTAGGCATGTCTATAAACAATACATATTGAACAGACCAACCTGGCATCAGGAGAGAACTGGGCTGAGGGCAGGGGGAACATTTGGTCCCCACACCAGTACTTGTAAGCTGTATTGGACTGGTTGCCCTGTGTGGAGATATTTTACCATTTCGACACTGATCAGAGTAGGACCTGTAGTCAGTGACACATTATGGGCATTATATAATGACTTGTACCCCATTCAGACCTGTGATCACAGCACAAGGGGTAATAAAGTGGACCTTCATTCCTACTTTGTAGCAGCCCTGCCACCTGCCTCCTCCCTTCCCACCACTGTTGGAGTACGAGTGTAGATGTGCCGCAAGGCCCTGTCCTGTTATCAGGTCCTGGTGGAGCCCTTTGGCACATCTGTTCACATGCAGGTGATTTATCGTATATGCTCATAGATGAGGGACTTCCCTAACAGCTATCCTTGCGCATGCACGGAAAAACAATCCTCTGCATGTGCACAGATAGTCAGAGAAACCCATGTGTGGGCAGATGTACTGCAGGACTCACTCTGGACTCGAAGCCTTGCGGTACATCTGCACATGCACTAGTTGAGAAATAAGGAAGAGATACTTTTCAGCAGAAATAAATGTCCAACTGTAAGAGAGGGAGGAGGGACTTATACTTTAGGGTGAAGGTCCACTTTAAAGCTGCCGTAGACGGATAGAATTTCAGCCGATTACCGCACAATCGAAATTCGAGCCATGTTGGGCACTGTCAGCACCACTTGGCTTGACAATAGTCAGTTTTAAATTGACTTTTGTTGAAGGAACTGGGTGGAAACTTGTTGGCTGAACAGTGACTGCATCCAATCAGAGGCAGCCACTGTTTTGTTATTAATACAATGGCCAGCAGGGGAGATTCATCCATTTATGCTGCTGTTTAGAATGGATGTATGAATCTAATAGATTTCTAATGTTCACCTCTTCATTTTTCTTGTATGACAAGCCTTAAATTAGAGAACAAAGGAAATTATTGTTTGAGTTTTGTGTCTGTTGCTGATGAGTCAGTCTGACATTTTACAACTTTGGCATATTACAAATGTAACACTGCACAGTGGCAATGATTGCACGTTGGCTCATGATTAAATGTGGCCTCAAAAAGATTTCTAATGTTTTTACACTTTGAAATGTCTTTCAGACAAACTTTAGCAATGAATCATTGGTTCCAGTCATCAGGTAGTCCTTTTTTCCATAATACAGCACTTTCTATCCTTTAAAAAAGGCCTAAATAAAAACCCATTTCTTGCTGGCAATCTTCCAGTGCATTCCTGAGCTGCCAATTCATCTTCTGAAGTTGTGACACTCATATGCAACAGATGTCATGGCTGAAAAAGTTTTGTGATTGTACTGTATACCTTGTAGTTTACAATGTTATCTCTTTATCATTCCAAACAGCATTTCTTTACTCATAGCGGACTGTATATTCCTAACTTCCTGTAATCAATGTGCTATGAAGGAAATATATGATTACACAAGAGTCTATTACATGAGACTCAGCTCACTTGGAGAATTCATTTCATTTTATTTGTCATGGTACTTCATGATAATTAAAAATATTCAATTTTCAAACATAAATATCATTTAGATATGAAATCATTACATTTTTCACACAAACTGGGTGTTTATTTGGTGAAAACCTCATTTTTTTTAGAAATCATTATTTTATCCCACTCCTCAATAGTCACGTCATTGAAATTCACATGTATTATCAGCCTGAAATTATCTTTATTTTGAATCTGAACTTCATGCAAAACAATTAATCACACATTTGAAAAAACTGATTTGTATTTATATCAATCCAGTCTTAAGATTTTTTATTATCATTATTATTATACAGGATTTATATAGCGCCGACAGTTTACGCAGCGCTTTACAACATTAGGGCAGACAGTACAATTACAATACTATTCAATACAGGAGGAATCAGAGGGCCCTGCTCGTTAGAGCTTACAGTCTAGAAGGGAGGGGGATGTTATACAAAAGGGTAATAGCTGTGGGGGATGAGCTAATGGAGAAAATAGTGCAATTGTTAGATGGAGGCAGGATAGGCTTCTCTGAAGAGGATAGTTTTCAGGGATCGCCTAAAAGTGAATACGTTTGGAGACAGTCTGACAGATTGGGATAGAGAATTCCAGAGGATGGGCGAGGCTCAGGAGAAGTCCTGGAGGCGTATATGGGAGGAGGTGATGAGGGAGCTAGAGAGCAGGAGGTCTTGGGAGGAACGAAGAGGGCGATTAGGTTGGTATTTTGAGACTAGGCATATTTATGCCCCCTCAGACAGTGTAGCCACATTTAAGAAATACAGTGGTGTCCTCTCTCTACCACCAGCTGTCTGCCTGCACAGTGAATGAGCAGCAGAAGAGTGATTGGGTCACCCTTTTGATTGCTCATCACTCTCTTTCTATTAGCTCGTTCCTTGTCAATACAATTGATGCAGTACACCTGATTGGTTCCCAGTACTACCCCTCCCTATGCCAGTATGTATGTTACTTTATACTGTAGGAGATTGCACAAGATTTATACCAAGTCAAATTCAGATAGCGACACCAATTGTCTATAAAACAAAAATAAATCTAATCATTTATTAAGCAATACATATATACATGAATATATATACATATATACATGTGTGTCTTTTATACCTGACTGGAACTCAGTGTTGAAGAACAATAACTAAAAAAAATTATTTATAGATTTACTGTTATAGTCAAAATACCTAAAAAAATCATAAAATAAAGTAGGAAGCAAATTCTTCCTATAAGTGTGGAAAATCAAAAAATGTATTTTCAGTGACAAACAATAGAAAAGAATTGTGAGAAAAACATCACATGAATTATCCTTTTGTGAAATCAGCCTATTGAAGGATAGTTAAGGTAGATATAATAAGAAAGATAGATTAAACATAGTCTAATAAATCCCGAAAGAACTGTATGTTAGAGGTAGAGTTGTGGTTATTCATAGTTGAGTAATCCTGTGATTTTTCTACTCATTTTCCACTCCAAAGTATGCCCTTCTATACTCAGACAACTAAAGGACGCATTATTCAAATACATTCCTGGTGAATTGGTGATTCTTTGTTGCCTTGCGTACATTAAGCTGATTAACCTGGTGTGTGACCTTGGAAAGCATGTCTCAAATAATCCTACAGGACCACCAGGGTTGCAGCTCTTTAGTAAATGCGAATACCCTTCCAGGCCTGATGTGCATATCACACAAAACGCCAGCTTGTTTTTGCTCAAAGTGACAGTTCAGTGTGAATGTTAATGCTGATACAAACCTCTATAGCCCATCCAGTATATATCAGTAAGAGCACATCGTGTGTATTCTGGTCTGATTCTTCACTGTGGACTTTCACTTGAGTCTCAAGAGGCTGTTTAAATAAACTTTAGTAGTTGCAAAGTCAATTTTTAGCAGACTTCCATTTCTCTGTTGAATGTTAACAGCTTTCTCCCCTTTATGTAGCAATCCTGGCAGGTTGTTCTGTGGAATGATATTTATTTTTCCAGTAAGTTTCTGGAGATATAACATTTATTTTGTTATGCGCTGTATTGTAGCCTTAGTCTGGTATTACTTAATTTGCCTCTTTTAAGATCAGTGTACTTAGTATATTTATTAGGTTTGTTTAGTTGGGATGTTTTGTGTAGCTGTTTTAGGAAAATGGATCAAAGATGAAGTCACAGTTGGTGATGATCAAATCAGCCTTTTTTTTTACTTATGAAGATTTGTCCAATCATAAACCAAAATGGCCAAGATTGCTAAAATTTGAGATTCTCAGATCATACAGATTGACATGGAAATATTCAGTTAAATCAAAAATTGTTGAATCAGCAACACTGTTCTTTAGACTATTACTAGTCACATTTATGTTACAGTGTTGAAAGACAGTGCAGCGCACAGAGGGGCCAATTTAAAGTGTGTTTCAACTTTTGTGGTCAAATTCGAGAAAACCCTACTATGTGTTTGTTGTGTGTTCCCATTAATGCAGCATCCCTTAAAATAATTCAAACATTTTTACCTTATAGATGTTTGTTTGGAGAAAGCCTTTGAGTAGGCTGCAAGTTACTCTGAACAATTACAAAATGCCCTCTGGGGTGCAGGTTGTTAAGCCAGTTCCCAGACATGGGAATCTAGGATCTGAGCAGCTTTTCAGGGATGACTGGCCAAAGTACCAACCTCGTCCAGCTGGCTCCACATATTGAATTATCTTTACACTGGTTCCTTTTCTCAGACCCCTTTGGTGTCCGTTTATGAAGCAGTGAAATCTATTCACTGCTTCATTCTCCGGCATTCACAGTGAAGATTTTTCTCCTCTGTGTGCCAGTTTATGAAGCTTTGTAGATCGCTTCACCTTCGGAGGAGTGAAGAGATCTACAAATGCTTTCAACAGTGGAGAAAGGCTCCTGATACTGGAATCTCGTGAGACTTTACGAGATTACAGCACCAGAAATACAGAGATGTCAGTTTATTAAGCAGTGATAAATTATCACCGCTCAATACACGGACAGACGGCGTGAATTACTGTTAATAAAATAATGAGTCCCCCTACATTATATACATATGTATACACACACACACACATTATATATACATGTATATACACATACATTATATATATATACATATACACATTATATGTATATATGTATATATATGTATACACATAAATATGACAGGGGGACATGCTTACAGTGTTGGGGGGTCTGAACGAGGCATAAGGAAGTTAAAAATCTTCCTCCTTCCCCCTCAGATCCCCCCAGATTTCCTCTTCACTCCCAGATTCACCACCTCTGAGCTGGTGAACCTGGGAGTGTGAATTCTGACTCAGATCACCAGTGAAGCGGTGAGATCACCGCTTCATAAACTGGCCCTTTCTGTGTCATTCAATGAGGATTCTCCGTGTGTAGAGATAATCGGAGGGAGAACAAGTTCAAACATGTTCTCCCCCGATTATCACTGTTTCATAAACTGTTTATGGACTGTGATCAGCGGTGATCCTCGGGATCACCGCTGATCACTGCTTCATAAACGGACACCTTAGTCCAGATAGGAGTGCTTAATTTACTTCAACAAAAAGGCCTTTGCTGATCCTGTGGTTTCAGGGGCCAGGGGCCTGTGATACAGGGGTACCCAGGCGACATGGCTGGTGCAAGCTGATCTGTCCTAACTGGCTGCCACCAGTCCTATCCCAGATCAGCTGCTTTCAGAGCATTCCATGGGTATTGGCTAAGAAAAAGTTCCACAGAATATTCCATTCACTTCAGCATATTGTAAGGATTACTGCTAGTGCCTGACTTTCTGCAGCCATATAGCAACTACACCCACTTTACAACGTACACACTACCGTCTTCCACACACATTACTCAGAGGCAAGTTCTCTGTTTCTTTTAAAGTGGAAGTAAACCCTTCTATTCTCTACAGCCAAGGAAGCTTCCATCTTAGCCTCTGTTCAATCTGCAGTAGCCTGGGTGTTGCACATGTTTGATGGTTTGATAGTTCTGTTGAGTGCACAAACATCTGTCGCAGTTATCATTCATGACATGCCTTGAACATAACAGTTTTGGAAAACCATTAAATTGATGGATTTAGCTCTGCTTTAACTGTTAACTGCAGCATAACTCAGTTACAAACACTAATCCATCAAGACTGACAATTTACAGTCCCATTACATGGCAACAAATTTCTCCAAACCCTGAGAGCGGTCAATTTTAGCTTATGTGGAAAAAGTCCCAAACATGTGGTAGGCATTTACACAATGTCCCAGTTTGTGGTGCCAATGTCTCATCACAGAACTACATCTCATTTCTTTTCCTCTGGACCTCAGACTTGGACCACCAATGCCACGTACACATGAGCGAACTTCTCGTCGGACTGAACTCCGAAGGACTTTTTGACGGAATTCCGACGAAACGGACTAGCCTACACACAATCCCACCAAAGTCCGATCATTTTAAACATGATGACGTAAGACCGGACTAGATAGGGAAGTTCAATAACCAGTAGCTGCCCTTGCGTCGTTTTTGGTCCGTCGGACTAGCATACGGACGAACGCTTTTTTCGATAGGAATCAAGTCCGTCGGAAAGATTTGATACATGTTCTATCTCTAAGGTCCGTCAGATTTTTCGACAGAAAAGGTCCGATAAAGCCCACACATGATCGGAATGTCCGACGGATTTGCGTCTGACCTTTTCTGCTGGAAAGTCTGGTCGTGTGTACGTGGCATTAGAAGCTCCTTCCTCCCTCTATATAGGCAAAGGGAAGGACTTCCACACCAGATAGGAAGGACAAACCCAAGAGGGCAGTAACCCTTTGTTTAAAGTCTGACCCCAAACAAAGTGAAGACAGACTTCTGGATTGTTAACCTTCTTATAGGACAGTATTCAGATCATTTTATAACAGATAATGAGGTCTTCCAGCATAGCATAGACAGGGTTAATTTTGTGAAATGTTAACTTCCCACCCCCCTCTATAACATTGCATAGCAGAAGAAAACTTCATTTTTTTTTTGTCAGATAAGAGCAAGTAACATGTGAGCAACAAGTAAGAACAAGTAAAGCAGCAAAATATATACTCATGGTAGCCTCTAACCTTCTAGTGCATCATGAAATGAATGGAGTGCAGCCCACATGGAAACTAGGACCTGGCTGGTACACTTTGCTTGCAAAGGTGATGCAGTGACGGAATTGTTTTTAAACCTCCACCTATGGCAGTACTTGTGAAATAGGCATAAAGGTGGTAATAGGCAAGAGTATGGGTGCATTTAAATGTGGGCTGGATGTCTTTTTGATGTAGCAATTGCATCTGTAGCTATTATAAAACAGGGTTACCCAGTAGAGTGATTGATTCAGGGACTTAGTCTGAGTTCTACTGATGGGGCAAAGAATGCTATTTTGCACTAGTAACTGATAAACTGACTGCAGTCTTAAAGTAGCATTTCATTCAACTATTAACTATGCATAAACCTGCTTCCACCACCATTCTAAGCCTATTCTAACAACCCTGTAAAAGAAAGATGTCTATACTGATCCATTCTGAGGGCACTCCAGTCTGGATTGGCACTCACAATGTACAGTTTTCACTAGTTCTGAAACAATAACTTTTACTGTATGGCAATGGTGTTGTTATCATCTTTATAGTTATGAATTATGAAACTTTCAGTATGAATCAACCCCTATAGGCCGCCCATTCACTAAAAGTCAATGCCTAAAGTCTGGATTGTATATAAGCTGTGAATCACAAGTGACCTCAAGAACTAAAAATATCAAAGGACCACATAACATATGTCGCCACTAGACACATTTATCATATAATCTCAAAGGTCTCCAGAATCCTCTACAGCCCTGAGTGGTAACCATAAATATTCATTTTTCAGGATATCAGAATCACTTCTATGCTGTGTATATTCCTTCCTTCTAAATGGTAATAGTAAATGCAGTGCTACAGAGAAGACAAGGCTAAGAGGAGATTTCTTTCATGTAGACAACATCTGTATGTTATCATTTATACATGCTGAAACCCTTCTTCATAGTTTGTCATGGTGCTGTTTGTTTTTTAACGTGGTCTACTATAAATTTAGTGTTAAAATATTATCTTTGCAAGCAGTGACCTTTATTTGTCTAATTTTTTTTTTAACTTTCAAAGAGGTCTTATGGCATGTGGAGCCCAATATTTCTTTTCTAATACCCAGAACAAGAATTAGTGGCCTTTTTTTATAGTTTTATTCTGCTATTTGGTGAAGTTTCCAGGGATTTAGGAACAGTAGACTAAAGCTGGCCATAGGTGCATCAAAATTCAGCTGGTTCAGCGGGGACCATATGAATTTCAATCCAGGTGTGGCCATGCCTGTGCAACAGAAGTTGTCTGTTAAATCAACTTTTGTCAAACATGTTTATTGGAAAATTTTGCTCAATCAGCTGGCTTCAGCCACTGGTCATTCTGACAGCGCAGAGTCCCACTGTCAGAATACATTGGGAGCAAATGGCTCCCGCTGCTGTCTCAGCCAATGAGGAGAGGGAGTCCCGAGACAGCCGAGACTCTCGCGCACATCACTGGATTGAGGGGGGTTAAGGAGAGTACTGGGGGGAGGGGGTCTGTGGGGGAGTAAAAAACCTTCATCCTTTACAACCACTTTAATTTATATAATTGAACCTGCATGAAAAGTACCTCTCCCCACTGTACAGATTTTAAATTTTTTTTTTGCATTGGTACATGAGCCCAAAGGCAGTGCCCAGCTTCCCATGCCTCTTTGACATTAGTATACCACCCCATTCCCCACGCCAAACCTCATAGACTTCAATAGAATTTGCGTCTAAATTTTTTTTTTTTTTCAATCCTTGGTGAATCAAACTTGTACAGATTTGCCCATCATTGATTTAAAAGAAGAAAGTTCAATTGCAAAGGTACATCCCACATAAGCACAACAACTAAATCAAACCTTCAGTCTCCTGGTCAGCTCTGTATTGAGTCTTTACCTGACTGGCTGTCCATAGTTTTATAGTCTGTCTCTTAGCCCTAGCCTACCATTTCTATTCATACCACAGACAGGTGTGACGACCCTCTGTGTTTCTCTTTCCCTCTGTACCTCCCCAGGCAAGACCATCTTTAGACAGCTTCCGCCTTTTTATAGCACAATTCCAGCTGTACCCGATATGTGAGATAGGGGTAGCCTCTATAGCAATAAAATAATAAAGAAAAAGTAAACCATTTGTACCATCATCCAGGAACTTAGAGATAAAGCGATCGGATGCTTGGTCCCCAACCAAGCCTCCTAGGAGAATAGGGGCAACAGGGACAACAGGGACTATCTCAGTACGGTATAGGAGGGTAAATTCAGATGTGTAGACAAATATGTGAAAAATTAATTGATATAAAAGTTTATTAATACAGAATTAATAACACATAATGAGTTATCAAAATACAAATCAAAAGTGTGGTTCAATCTATGTGTATCACCAAGATAATGATCCCCAACTGGGGAAGATCACAGTGGGATAGTTATTGATCATTTGCCAATCAAATTACAGATATCCTCCTGACGAAGCGGCATTAGACCGCAAAACTAGTTGAGATGCTATCCGTGATCAACTATCCCACTGTGATCTTCCCCGTTTAGGGATCATTATCTTGGTGATACACATGGATTGTTACTATGCTTTTAATTTGTATTTTGATTATTCATTATGTGTTATTAATTCTGTATTAATAAACTTTTATATCAATTCATTTTTCACATATTTGTCTATACATCTGAATTTACTCTCCTATCCCGTACCAAAATAGTCCAATTGCCCCTGTTCTCCTAGAAGGCTTGGTTGGGGACCATGTACCCAATATGTGTCCGGCGGCTCCACTCTTTTATTTTTATTTTTTCATACATAGGTTAAACTTAAAAGTATTTTTTTTTTCATATTGAAACATTTATAACGCAAGCTTACAAGTATGCCATACAAATAATAACACTCTCTCCATTTGCTACTGTCAGGGGAAAAGATCATTACTCTGTGGTCCCTTACAACCTGGGCACTTAATACCAAATGTACTGAGCATCAAAAACCTGATCATTTTTAAAGGGTGCCAGAACTTTAACAAGTTTAATATACGGAAAAAATCACATCCCACAACACTACAAGTACTATCTGTACAGGAAAAGATTTTCCCTTTCTTTTGGGCCTGCCTGGAATGTGTTTTTTTGTGTGGGTTCCTACTTACTCGACCCTCCAATAGGATCTTTATTGCAGTGAAGAGTAATTTAAAGGTATTGTACACTTTCAAATGTTTTTGTTGTTTTAACTAAGTATTAGGGTAATTATATTCCCTGTGTCATTTGTTTCCCTTACCTTGTAATGATGGACTCTCATGTTGTGGCTGCAGTTTGTAGTGCCATGGCTGATCGATTCCCCTTTGTCCACATATTCATTTACCTATCTTGTCCCAATTCACCACAGGGAACTTCTTCTTTTAAGTCACACAGTGTCCAATTAATGCCTTGATATGTCTCTGTGTTGCATCACAAAGGTGGGAGTGCTGTTGCAATGAAAACACATCTCTTCTCTTCATTGCTCTGCCTGCCTCAGATCTCATTTCACACCTACAGAACACTACACACAGAGACTCAGTGATTGTGTAGTTTTTCAGAGGAAGTGTCAGTTCTTAGACTACAGACAGAAGTCATGCATTACCCTGTGCTGGGCCATGCCGATCGCCTCGGGTTTGAACACAAACTGAAAATGCTGACAAAGAATGGTTAACTATTATAATATAGACTGTGCATACAGTATAGCAAATGACACCATAAAACTACATTATCAATACACATCTTATGCAGGTTAAAAAAAAAAACACACACAGTGCACGTATTAAGGTTTATAATGCCTTTAAGTAATGCACTACATTGTACTGGTTTCAGAGACCCTTTATGAAATTACATAATTGTTGGAGGTTGTTTCTCTGGTGATTTGACTACATTATTCATAATGAATTAATTTGGAGAGCTCTATTAGCAGATGACAAATATAAGACAATTGACATGGCAAACCCCCCATCAATGGGATTCTTAAAAAACACTTTGCTCTTTATAGTTTAGGTTTTACAATATGCAGGATACTGTATTTTTATTTATAAAATATAACCATGCATTTGCAAAGACATAAAATGTTTATTGGCTTAGTTATAAGTATTTGTAAATGTTAGCAAACAATATCAGAGAACTGTTAAAGGTGTGGCAATTCAGCATCGGGGAATCCCACCCAACAAATGTAAAGGGAAATATGGACCTTTTACTTGGCCATAGACACCAGTGACCCAACCACCATCAGGCATCTTTGCATGTAATACTTTTATATTAGTCTTGGTGTATTACCCACTTCAGGCCCTGGAGGGATTTACCCCCATCCTGAGCAGAGCACTTTTTGCTATCCAGCACTCTGTCGCTTTAACTGACAATTGCGCGGTCATGCAGCGTTAAACCCAAAACAAAATTGAAGTCCTTTTTTTCCCACAAATAGAGCTTTGTTTTGGTGGTATTTGATCACCTCTGTGGTTTTTATTTTTTGCACTATGAACAAAAAAAGAGCGACAAAAAAGCAATATTTTTTACTTTTTGCTATAATAAATATCCCCCAAAAATATATAAACAAACCAATTTCTTTCTCAGTTTAGGCCGATATGTATTCTTCCACATATTTTTGGTAAAAAAAAAAAAAAAATCGCAATAAGCGTATATTGATTGGTTTGCGCAAAAGTTAAAGCGTCTACAAAATAGGGGGTAGATTTATGGCATCTTTATTATTAATTTTTTTTAGTAGTAATGGCAGCAATCTGTGATTTGTACCATGACTGTGACATTATGGCGGACACATCGGACACTTTTGACACTATTTTGGGATCATTGTCATTTATACAGCAATCAGTGCTATAAGAATGCATTGATTACTGTGTAAATGACACTGGCAGGGAAGGGGTTAAACACTAGGGGGTGAGCAAGAAGTTAAGTGTGTCCTAGGGAGGCTTTTCTAACTGTGGGGGGGATGGGCTTTCACTGACATGACAGCGATTATTGCTCAAGATCACAGGGAGCAGTAGATCCCTGTCATGTCACTAGGCAGAATGGGGAACTGCCATATTTACAAAGTCATCTCCCCGTTCTTCCACTCCGTGACATGATCACGAGCCCCCGGCGGACATCGACACAGTCGTGCACAGTCGATGCGCCCACAATGCCGCGTCTTAAAGGGAATGTACCTGTACGCCCATTTGCCCAGCCGTGCCATTGTGCAGACGTAAATCGTCCTGCGATGGTCGGCTAGTGGTTAAGCAGACACCTCTGATGCCAGATATACTGTAGATGAGTCTTGCCTTGGCCAGATGAATACAATTTAAAAGAATCCATGAATCCTCACCTCTCAACCTGTTTTAATTAAAATATTAAGCAAAAGCCGATTCATCCATCAGACTGGATACCTCCTCAAATACCAACAATTACCACATAAATAAATTATTTGGGACAAAGGGATATCACCAGAGAGGTAAAAAAGAGGAGGATCAACTACGGTATAGTTTTGCAAAATATGTAGACTTTATTGATAAAACACAATCAACAGGCGATAAGTTCACCAGAGAAGGCTCACAGCTCGCCTCTGGTAGACTACGCTCCCTCAATGTACTGACTTATTAGATAACAATTAAACACTGTAGAACATTGACAATGTTGTCATTAAAAGACACTATGCTCAGATAGCCCCCCAAGAAACCCATATCTGGAACCCCAACCCCAGGTTGGGAAAGGTTAAGTGGTGTTAGATATGAAGAGAGTCCCACATGAAGCCAAAGTCTCCTCCAATATTTATAGCCAGCGGACTGTTGATATCTGATTTCCTTTCCGGCATTCTTTAAGTCCCTACCAAATATAGCTTATATTTATTAGAGGAGTGGGTTGCGGACAGTCGTGTAGTTTACTTGGCTCAATTTGCTTACTTCCAAAGATAAGTTAATCCTGTAAATCAAAATTCACATTCAAATGGCATCACGTTTTTAATCTGTATGTTGTGCAGAGTCTCTCAAACAGCAAGCAATCCTTGAATAATTAGTTCTGTTATCTTACTTAGACCAAGGCCTCGGATTAGAGTTCAGAAAACAGACAGACCAATAAACAGCAAATAAAACATGCATGTTGATGGAGGAATACTCAGGGTCTCTCAGGCAAATGGCAATATTTCACTGCGTAGCTCTATTCATTAGTGCAATAAGCAGGAGAGCGTCCATGAGAGTTTAGGCAGTCATAACAGAGTTCACAACAGTCCATGGAGTATCGCTAAATGGTATATAAAGAGTTCACCCTGAACGAGTGCTTACCCTTCCTTTCGCCATTTAGATTCTGGCCACGATATTATCTCACTTGGAGTTCACCTCTGACCGTTAAACACAGGAGTTCTCTGTGTTGCATTACTCCTTGTATCCCATCCTTGGTTTCAATGCTGTTGACTGTCTGGTTGATTCGGAAGGGAGAGAGTGTAATCTCCTTCAAACTATGTTCTTTTCCCCGCAACTGCGGTGTGGCGTGGTAATGGCCAGGAACATCAGGGACGCCCACAGATGATTGCAAGGTGATTTCCTGATGGCTTCCGGTTTAGTGGCTGAAATGCAGGCCTATGGTAGCCGAATTAGTTCATTCGGAATGCGGAAGTAAATCACCGCTAAGTCCCTGGATATTTGAGAATGCAAGGGGATGCCTTACATCTCTGGGGTAGGGACCAGAGAGGAGAGCGGGGGGTGAGCTGGCGTCAGATACGTCAATGCGTTTAGTGCACTCAGCCGTGCACTTCGTTTGGACATTATACGTAGGTTGCTGTAAACTATTTATAGGATACAATATCCAATCAAAGCTCATCTACGTAGTTTCTGTTTTGTACTGCCATCTTGTGGTGACTTTAGGTTCTCAATGGCACTTAAATAATCCAATTCTTTTTTAGTTAAAAGGTCAACTTCAAAGGCCCAACGTAATTTGTCATTAATAAGTGTAGCGCACTACCCCCGTAGGAGCTGCTAGTTAGTTAATTTTCCCACTAACCATCCCAGACCCTCAGAGCTACCCTTACCTCTGACACTTCGCGTTCCATTTTGTGTAACAGCATAGACTCAATCCCCTTAACACAGCTGTGGTGTGGTATGCAGCTGACAACAAAGAATAATCCCACAATGTGTACAATAACAATAAAATACCTTTGTTGCTACCTGGGCATCCGATACTCCACCCGCTGAAAAAGGAACAACACTCCACGCCAATTGTACTTAACCAGGAATGTATTTTTACTTATAATTGGTAGAAAATGGTAATTATAACATTTACACTGTCACACAAATGTAATGTAACAGTGAGGAAACAAAGTGGTTCTTTATAACAGATTGTACACAGAAAAAAATGTAGTAGCAGATCCCTGGATGTGCGCCTCTGAGTGGGACTAAGGTCAGAGTGAAATCACCTTCACTCTGAGCACCTTTCCTCTCCGAGCCCGCGCTAATAACTATAACAGGACAAATGTTATGTTATAATGAACAACGCAATTGCTAGGGAGCTCCCCCTGCTTTGCAAAGCTGTCTCTCTGAAAGACAATAGAATGCAAGGCCTTGCAATAATAGAGGTAGTCCTTTTCTTTCGTCGTCTTCTGTCTTCTGCTAGCTATGTGTATGTTAAATTATAATCCAGTGGTTAACAAAACCCGGGTCAGAGCAAACTGAATGTTGAACTATTGTTGTGGTGCAGCAGCACTGCAACTGTCCCCAGTGCAAGTAACTTGGTATAACACAATGTCAAAATTGTAGTGAGGTGCAGGCTTGAGGCCTATATTAAACTCAGTCTTTATTTCTATTTTAAATCTCCTCTGTGGGACTACAGGTCCCAGCAGCACTATGTTATAGCAAGTGTGTAAAAGTGCGTCAATTAAACTTTGGGCAGCAGCCCTCTCACCCAACCAGGTCTACAATGTAGAACAATTCTGCTCCGGTGCACAGGGTTCTGTTTCCAGCCGTCCGACACTGCTACGCCATTCAGCTCCGCTCAGTGGGTTGTTCTAGGATACTCCGGTGGCTCCGACAGGCTTCGCTGGATCCTTCCCAGTTCTGCCTCACCGTCTGTCCAGCTCACTGATATGCAGCAGGGTCGCTGATCAGGTCGATCCGCAATGGATGTAGGCCGCGCTCCTCTGGAGACCTCCACGCAGATCCTCACAGTCAGGCCACGCATTCCCCAGAGACCTAAGATGGTCGCGCTGAGCCTTTTTATAGCCTACCCAGCATGCAATTCAGTACTGAGTCCTGATGGGTAAATTACATGGCATTCTGGGTAGGTAAATTAATGTGAAAAGTAAACAACACTCACTTCCTGTCATATTCTCACATTCTTGAGAAAGAGAAATAAAATAAAGTCCATCCACAATTTTGGCCGCTAGATGGCGCCAAATACTAACTTATAATACTGTTCATTGAATAACATAGCATTACATTAATAAACAACAATTTGCGGGAGCTACATAAGCTTAACCTGAGTCAAAAAGGGGTTGTAGTCGAGCTTCCTATATGTTTGTTTATCAGAAAGAAGGCATCGTACCTCTCTTTCATACATATCTGTTGAAAGGAGGACAACATTACCCCCCTTGTCACTCTGTTTGATGACGATCTCTTGAGCCTTTTGTAATTCTTTGAGGGCCTTTCGCTCATCAACTGATAGATTATTCCCAGTGGAGTTTTTCCACTCAACTTTTTCTAGGTCTTCCTGGACCAAGTTGAGGAAGACCCCTAATCTTTTATTTTTTCTAAATTGGGGCATGCTGGTTGACCGGATTTTTAAGCCAGCACTAATCCTCCAATTAAAGGATTCTTCAATCTTCTCATCATCAGTGGAGATTGTGCCCTCCTCTAGCAGTGACACCAATAGATCAATGGCCTCCATATCATTGGAATCAACTCCACTGGTCTGTGTATTCATTTCAGATGATCTGTCAGAATAAAGTAATTTAAAGTAGACCCTCCTCAGAAATAGACATACATCTTTAAATACATCAAAGAGGTCCATGCCTGTAGAGGGAGAAAAGGATAATCCTCTACTTAGCAAGTCAGTATATCTTTTCTCGAGTTTAAAGTTAGAAAGGTTTATAACCTTAAGATCCTCGATCATTGGGCATTCAGACGCTGAGCCTTCTATCGAGGTCGTCTTTGGCTCTTGGTGGTTGTGCGTTCTGGTCTCAAGGCTACTCCTGATGTTTGCACCCATTACATCAGAGTTCTCAGAGTTCCTCTTTACCTCAAAGTTCACAACGTTTCCCCTGCACTGTAAGGGTGAACTCTGCTGACTCTGATATAAGGGGGAATGCTGGGAACGCTGATGTAGGGGGAAGCTCCGGTGACCAGAGACCACCTTATATCAGAATTCTGCTTTACACCAGAGTCTGCAGAGTGAATACACTAAGGTAAAGGGGTTAACAGATGTAGAAGGGGAGTGAGGACACTGAAATAAGGGGGGCTTTATATCAGTGTCCCCCTTACCTTAGGGTCTCCACTCCCCCTTTACATCAGTGATCCCCCACAGAGTGACTGACTGCTCCACAGAATATGCGTTCTGGACCTGTCATACACTGATCTCCTGTAATTGCCTGCAGGCTTACTCTTACGGCTCTCCTCTTCCCCAGTGGCTTCTCCTTGCAGTCCCTCTCAAATTTGCTTGAAAGGCGACAAGTGCACCTGACCATCGTCTCGCCCCTCCCTGTCCAAGCTGGTCCCAGCCCAGCTGTGACTGAGCACGAGCCCAAGCCAACCTCAGCTGATTATTTATCAGTTGGCTTCAGAACTGCACAGTCCTGGAGCTGGCCAATTATTAATCAGCTGAGCTTGGCTCAGGAGGAGGGCGGTCCACTGGTCTGGGGCGCCGTGACATTGTGGGGCTTGCTGCTTTTCCCCACAAATTTGAAAGTGACTGCAAGGAGGCTCAGGGACAAGCAGCTGAGCTGGGGACAAGTAATCTGCTGAGCAGACTGGGACAAGTGGAGTTTTCACGGACCCTCTCTGCTGTTTATTGACAGCAGAAAAGTGCCCTTTTTTTTTTACAAACAGTCGGTAAATGTAGGTACGTTGGCAACACTGCTTGGGATCCCCCCACGCTGGTAGAATGCCAGGGCCCGGTCGCAAATGCAACCCCCTGCAGTTACCACTTATCTCCTACTGTTATTTTTTGTCCAATCTTTGGATTGTTTTAAGAGTTGGAATCATTCAGATCATGCAAAAAGCATGGCAATGTTTAAATGATAATCCATTTCAAGCGCATCTGTTTGCCTATTGGTGACAGTTTATTGTGTATGGTGTCCTTGTTGCTGAACAGGGGAGCAGTTTAATTGTTTCTGTAGTCAGCCATGTAATTCAAGCAACATTTCTCAATGCCTCCACTATAGAACTAAAAATGAAAGTGAAGGCTGACCCCATGAACTGTGTACACTGTAGTGTGACAGTTTGCTAAATCAGCACCTGTCTGTTCATATGGTGTGCTAATTTGCTATCTTGGCAGGCTGTTGTTTTATGATGATAAGATTGCTGGACTGTATCACCTCCTGGCTAGACTCATGATATGCCTTAACAGAAATGAAATCATAAAGTACCATATTCTTTCACTAAATTGATTGCTGTAGTAGAAATTATTATAGTATTATTATTATTATATACTATATATTTTGAATTGTTAATTTTATTGTAAAATCTTGTTTCAAAAGGCATAAAGTATATTATATTACCTAATACAGTCTTGTATTAATACATTCTTGTACAAGCTTATTGTCCCTATTTTGTCTTATGGGGCGTACACACGGTCTGACTTTTTGGCTACAAAAGTCCAACAGCCTGTCCGACAGACTTTCGACAGACTTTCGACGGACTTTTGGCGGACTTTAAACGGACGTTCTAACGACCGGACTTGCCTACACACGATCACACCAAAATCCGACTGATTCGTACGTGATGACGTACACTGGACTAAAATAAGCAAGTTGATAGCCAGTAGCCAATAGCTGCCCTAGCGTGGGTTTTTGTCCGTCGGACTAGCATACAAACAAGCGGATTTCTGGGTCCGGCGGAGTTACGACGTAAAGATTTGAAGCAAGTTCCAAATCTAAAGTCCGTCAGATTTGCGACTGGAAAAGTCCGCTGAAAGTCCGGGGGAGCCCACACAGGATCGGATTGCCCGCCGGATTTGGTCCGTCGGCATCCGTCGGACTTTTGTAGCCGAAAAAGTCCAACCGTGTATCGGCGCTGTACTTACAGGACCGCAAAGCTAAGATTTCACCTCATAGAAATAGTATATATAAGAATATTGCTTGAAATTGCTATGCAAAATATACAAAAGATTAGTGTGTATGCATGTATGCTGGGCATATAAAGAATCTTTTTATGCTAAGCTTACTAAGCAATGTCCAAATTAACAAATGTCCCAAATGTTTATTCCTACTGTGGTTAGAGAATTACACTATAAAACAGCAAGGCATGTCAGCCTTAAACCTGCATCTCATTAGCTCTGAAACCAGTCTTGTAACTGTACATACTCAAGAACAAATGGGGTGCTGGATTCTGATTTTTAAGGGTCAATGAAATTGTCACCAGGCAGGTTCAGCAGCAGTCCACAAAACAGGGACCCTTCAGTGGTGGCTGGTGTTTTTTTTTTTGGGGGGGGGGGGGGCGGCCAATCGGGTGACGGGTCTCAGGTCCTGATTGGCTGGGAGGAGAATCAGTGTTACAGTGTTATATTCATTCACTATTGTCACACATTCCAGGCCTCCCACACCCTGCATGTAGATCAGGGGGCCGGACACACGGATAGAGGGCCTGTGCGCCCCCTATGGATGGGCTGCCACTGCAACCCTTAGAAACAGTGTAAAAACCCAGAGTTGGCAATCCACATACATACAGTCCAATGAGCATGCCAAACAAACGTCCTGGAGTCAATGGATTTTAATAATAAAAATTACTCAAAAAATCCAACATGTTTCCAAATCCAAACACTCTCTGTCTTCATCAGGGCTTAGCCATTTTGACTGTGCTTAAACTGACTAAAGGGCAGTTCACACCAGCTCCCGTGCCGTGATCTGCAGCAAGTGTTAACAACTCACCAAATGCAGGTTGCAAATGCAGTGCGCTTGCCTGCACCGGATGGCATGGTACAGTAGTACGATCCGATCAAGTTGCTATGCATGCACTAGTTTTGGTTGGGTCCAGTGCAATATCAAATGAATGGGATGAAGTCGCACTGCACCCAGATCGCATGTGAATTGCACATGATTACACAGGGCGTTCCTTTGAAAATCATGGTGTGAACCAGCCCTTAAGTAAGCAAATACCAAGATTTGTACTGTGATTGACTGCTTGGAACAGTTTCAGGGGGCAGGTTAAGCCAGTGTTGGTTAATGCAGCAAAGTCCTATATTGAATCAATTTTATCATTAATAAGTTGGACTCTGTGGCATTTGTTTGTCGCTTTAATTGGACTGTATGTTTATAACTGTACATTGCCGCTGTACTGGGAGTGTTGCTACAGTAGAACAAGCAGGTGGTCCAACAGCAGGAGTGAGTTGTGGAGTCTGTTGTCTGACCAAGCCAGCCACAAAACACAACAGATGATGTACATAGATCACTGGTCCATACAGGCCAGGCAGGTTCAGAGCAGCCAAGGCACATCAGCATATTAGATTCCAAGTAGGGAAGGAGGTTTTGCAATTTTGGTGACCTCACCTTCTAATAATGACATTAGGCTGTTCCATCCACAACCTAGTTAGATTATGTAAAGAAGGTTAAAAAACAATTATAAAGCTGCTCTAGGGAAAATAAAAATAAGTCTAAAAGCTAAAAGAGGGGTCATTTAAATGGATGGAGATGTAAGTCAGTGAAGGAAGGAGGTGCTCTATCCTTTTGAGGAATGGAAGCAGGAAAAAAAGCTTGCTGGGGATCTGAGAATCAAGGAAGGAAGGAAAGAGCTTGGTTTAAACAGGGGGTACAAAACAGCAGGAAGAGGCCACGAGATAATGATCTGCAACACATATGCTACATGAAACTCCAAGTATCTGTGTGGTAAAACAGTGTTGAGAATATTTCCTTTGTTTATAATGTGTTGAAGTTCCCATCAGAACAAAGAATACTTCTGATGCATTGCTCATAATGGGACTATAACTTCTCAATTTAGTATTATAAAATGTACAAAAAAAAAAAATAGATCCTGGTGCAGGGATCTCAACACTGTTATTTTTAGATTCAATAAGTTAGCTAAATATTTCTGATAAATCCATCTACATTTCACCCGTGGGTGGCCCTGTGAGCAACAACCAGCTCAACAAAATTTGATTAAATAAAAATGGCTGTCTGAATATAATAATAGGCAGTGCAGATTACTCCATCCATGTTGTTTATCGTAGATGGAGGAATTCAATAACAGGTTTATGGTTACATTAGATTAGGTTAGTGCAAGGAGGGGCTTTAAAGTAGGACATTATACTCGGCACCAGAAGCTCTCGCTGATCATTATAACTGAGCTCTTCATGCTAAAAGCTGATCTATCGTAAAAAAGTAATGGGGTTGATTTACAAAACTGGAGAGTGCAAAATCACCTTTCAGGTTTTTTTTTTCAACGCTTAATTGATGAAGTTAGAAGCCGATTGACTACCATGCACGGCTGTACCAGATTTTCCATTCTTTCGTTTTAGTAAGTCATCCAAAATGTCTTATCTGGATATCTGAGCTTAGTCTTAAGCTGCGTACACATGGTCGGATTTTCCGACGGGAAATGTTCGATGTGAGCTTGTTCTCGGAAAGTCCGACCATGTGTATGTTCCATCGAACATTTGCTGTCGGAATCTCCGCACACAAATGTTTGAGAGCAGGTTCTCAAGTTTTCCGCCAACAAAACTTGTTGGCGGAAAGTCCGATCATGTGTACACAAGTCCGTTGCACAAAAGTTCAACGCATGCTCTGAATCAAGCAGAAGGAGCCGCACTGGTTATTGAACTTCCTTTTTCTCGGCTCGTCGTACGGGTTGTACGTCACCACATTCTCATGTTTAGAATTTTGGCCAACACTCGTGTTTTTTCACCTTAATGCATCTTATGCATTAAGGTGAAAAAACACCTGGCAGTCACCGGACCCCCAGCCACCCGTCTTACTTACCTGAGCCCCTTCATCTCTTTGGCAGGGACGCACTGTCCCTCTCTCCATGGGGTCCCAGCTCTTGATTGGATAGATTGATAGCAGCTCATCCATTGGCTCTCGCTGCTGTCAATCAAATCCAATGATGCGGGCACTGGGGGGCGGGGCCGAGTCCGGCATTCGTGTCTGTGGACGCAAATGTTGGAATCGGAAGCGTGCTCGTAAGGCAATTCCCTCAGGAGAGCCCTTATCCCAGGGGGTTGTCTGATGCGGGGAGGAGCCGCGAGAGCCGCTGGGGGACCCCAGAATAGGATGTTCAGGGCCACTCTGTGCAAAACGAGCTGCACAGAGGAGGTAAGTATGACATGTTTGTTATTTTAAAAAAATAAAAAACGATCCTTTACAATCACTTTAAGTAGGTGGATGGTAATTACCCAAATGACCAAAAAATGCAAGAGTTGTGAATTTTTAATTTGTGGTTTATCCAAATTAAGCAAGCTTACTGCCTAAAACAATGACCTTTATGTTTACTAAGAATTACATAGTAGGACTTAGTAGTCCTAATCTTTCAATAACCTACACTAATCATTTCTGAAAGCATAGAAAACTGAAGATTCTGGTTTCAGAACACACTTGAATACCCTGCCCTCCACTAAATGAACAGTCCATCTGGGAATAGCCAACTCAGAGGATAGCA
The DNA here is from genome assembly GCF_042186555.1 of Aquarana catesbeiana. Classification (NCBI taxonomy): domain Eukaryota; kingdom Metazoa; phylum Chordata; class Amphibia; order Anura; family Ranidae; genus Aquarana; species Aquarana catesbeiana. The sequence continues at coordinate 606,077,999 of NC_133325.1, forward strand.
GGCTGTATACATAGAAACAGGAAAATGCAGGCTTTGCTGCTTGAATCAAGACTTATCTTTAGGTAAGGTATCCTATCATATCAGCATTTGTCAAAAGCTGTAAGGAAAATTACACATATAATACACAGGGCATAGGGAAGTACAATGGCATATATGTATAATACATAGAGAAAGTGAAATATTAATATAAAATATAAAATATTTTAAATAAACACAGACATGAACAAAGTCAAAAGATAGCTATTAATGTTTGGCTGTGCTAATGTGATCTATGTGGTCTTTATTTCATTAGTAAATAAGTTCATATTCTTTTAATTTTAATGGCAGATTGGCAAGTTGAAAGTTGTGAGGATGGCCTTTTTTAAAAGGGTAAATAAAGTCAAGTACAAACTTTTAATGTATTGCAGCTTACCAAGCCAAGTGATCCACTACTAATAGTCTTGCTGCTTTTCTTTGCCTTACGGTTTTGTTCTTGGTGTCAAAGGGGCTCCTGGGTCTCGCCCAGGGCAGATTGGCAAGTTGCAAGTTGTGAGGATTGCTTTTAAAGGGTAAATAAAGTCAAGTACAACAGTTTAATGCATTGCAGCTTGTTTAGATGTAGTGGCAGCATTCGTTTTCTGTTTTTCCAGGCTATATAGCAGGTACAGATAATACCAGTGGATCTTGCTAGAAATGAAGGCAAAGCTATCCTACTTCTGTAAACTACTAATCTTCCAACCCCCATGTCATTGAGATGAACAGAGGCAGGCATTTTTGAAGTCCAATTTGGGTGAAACCATAACTTTCTTCATAGTACATAACTCAATCAAAACAAAGGAAGCGAGTTTAAAAAGAAAATGTTTGGGAGCTCAAAGATCCCCCCCCCCCAAAAAAAAATGGATTACAGGGCCATTAAGGCAGGTCATACACGGGGTGAATTTCTTTCCTGCAACCACAATTCCCCCATCAACACAGACAGGGCTGACAGGGGAATCCCTCCTGCCGAACAATTGTCAGCTCCTGGCAGGGGGGCATGAACGGGCGAGGAAAGCCATCCCAGCTGGGAGAGGGCAGTGATTATTTCTAGCAAAAATTGCAAGAGAATCTGGCAGGCTGGTTATACCCAAGTTGATCGATTGATCTGCCTGAGATTCAAACTGTGTATGGCCGGCCTAAGTAGTAGATGTGTATGGAGTATTTTTGGAGTATAAGGAGATCATTTAGAGTCACTATAAGGACTGGTAAGCTGCAATACTGTATTTTACATTTGTTATGGAATTTAGAATGCCACTAATCACCATTTGTATATAGAATGGTCAATTACCATAAACATGCTACATTAAAAATTGTCTTTTTTAGCTTCCTCTGTGTTCTTGGCCACAATAAAAATTAATTTAGGATCCACTCCTAAAGTGTGTGGCCACTCTTCTTTCTTAGCATGTCAGGTCTAAACTATGAAAATGCATGCTGTTATGTAAGTATTTGTATCAGGTATACTTTACAAAGATGCATATGAATTCAACTAAAAGTACATATAATATAATAAATATATTTATAAATCACGAATCGATTAAGCAAGTGGTTTACAGTAACGTCATAGAGCGTACATGTTAATAAGTGCATTCACTAGATCTCACAAAATGAATAAAACTATTACTGACGTATCATGATTTTACCTATGAGTGTAGCTTGCCTCTTTGGTAATTTGTGGAGTAGCAGATGCTGATCCTTCACTTCCCGAGTTCACTGATCCACTAATGCAGATTAACATACCGCAGATGGGAGAAAATGTGCTAAAAAAACGTGCTTTACAAGGGCATGCACTGGGGAATACAGCTGGATTATGTAAATGGATTTTTCACAAAGATGAAGCTCGGATCCTGCTGCTCTGGAATATGGGAGGGAAATGCTGACAGTTCTAGTAAACCAGCAGAAGATGCTCAATATGCATAACCTGATTATAAAATGCCTAACAGCCGGAGGACCGTCTCTTGCCACTCCCGTGTGTTTATTTGGCTTTTTATCAAACCTTTCAAGAACTACTTTTAATTTCTGTTGGCTAGAGCAGTAACTATCTCATGTTTGCCACAATTTCACTCTTAAAGTTGACACTTTCAATATGGCAGTACTTAATTGATATTGACTTTCGAGTCAGCTAGGATTTAATGATCACTGACGATTTTAAAAAGCTGATGCTTATTAAACTTTGACACTATTAGCGTTACTATAGTTTAAAGAGCAGATATTAGACTTTTAAATAATGTCAAGAACACGTTGATAGAGGAAAATTAACTTGGGATGGTTATGTGAAGACTCTTTAGAAGACTTCCCATATAATATGTCTGGTAAAGCTTTTTATCTCACTTTAAATATGATGTTTTCCTGGAAAAATACATTTTTCATTCAAATAAAATTAAAGTGGTTGTAAACCCTATTGAAACATTTAAAAAAAAAACTGCAAGACAAAGGCATAATGAGCTAGTATGCATGCACGTGGGAGCCGCTGGGAACGGCACAGTACAACTGAAGCAACGTTACGTACGTGCCGTTACTTCAGTTGGCTTGAGTGCGCATGTGCCGATGATGTCGGCACATGCAAATACAGTGATATCTCCTAAACCGTGCAGGTTTAGGAGATATCCAGTGCAGCTACAGGTAAGCCTTATTATAGGCTTGCTTGTAGTTTAAAGTGGTTGTAAAGGGTTTACAACCACTTTAAGCATTTTGTGTATAATAGGGAGGAATGTTCAACAAGTCACTTTACTGCTGTCCAAAGATCTCAATTATTAAAGTGTATGTAACGTAAAACCAATTTTTTTGTATGTTTTGGCATAATGCCTCACTGCACACAATTTTATTAGGCAAATAATGTTTGTGACTCTTTTGCAAGCTTATGCAGAAGGCATGCACTGAACTATTAGGCAGCCATACAGCCAGCTAAAGGAGTGTGCATAACAGGATGACAACGTTACTGGTAATTGTACATGCATAGCTTAGTGTTGTCAGCTTGAAACAGGAAGTTGATGTTGGCAGGATCTCCAGGCAGTAACCTTTGTCAAAGATTCACAAAACATATTTGGGTTAAGAAGCGTTTACATAGTGGCCAATGCAATGGCCTAGTGGTTAACACTACTGTCATGCAGCACTGGGGCTCTCAGATTGAATACCAGTCAGGACACTGGGGTTGATTTACTAAAGGCAAATAGACTGTGAACTTTGCAAAGTGTAGTTGCACTCTGCAAGTGCAATTGCTCCAGAGCTTAGTAAATGAGGTAATGCTTCGCATTGAAAAGATTACCCAATCACACGCAAGGAAATTTAAAAAATAGCATTTTTGCTTGCACATGATTGGGTGATGGAAGTCAACAGAGCTTCTGCTCATTTACTAAGCTCGGGTGCAACTGTAAAGTGCACAGTCTATTTGCCTTTAGTAAATCAACCCCACTATCTGCATGGAGTTTGAATGTTCTCTCTATGCCTCCAAGGTTTTCCTCTGGCTACACCAGTTTCCTCCTCAACTCCACAGACATGATGGCAAGATTACTGGCCCTAGTATTTATGTGAGATAGGATACTTAGAATGTAAGCAACAATTGATGAGAATGTACAATATGTAAAGCACTATATAAAAGTCTGTAATAAATAAAATATCAAATTAATAATATGAAAAACATACTAAAAATGTATGTAAACTCTAACAATATCCGTTCAACAAGCGCAAAAAACAATTTTGCTGTTCGTCCAGTCAGAAATCTTGTGAGTTGATAACTTCTTGTGCTGTCTTCCTCTGAAATGTTATCAGTTCGAATGTTTCCTGCTATCTCCGTGGACTATAAACCCCCTGTTCTGGAGACAAGTTGGAGGTATTATGTGTCCTAAACAGTGGCGGCTGGTGCTCCATTCTTTTGGGGGGGGGGTGACAAACAACCAACCCCCCGCCGGTTCTGCACTTACGCCACCCACGAGTGTGGCTTCTCCTCCTTCTCGCACAGCAGATGGACGAAGCAGTAGGAGATCAGCCATGTGGACAGAGTCAGGCCGCGGCACACTCCAACGACAGAAATCGCCATCTTTCTTCGCCCAGCTCAAGCTGCAGGGCAACTCTGCCTCTGCACGTCACCCCCAGAGACTGCATGCTCATTGGCTGCCGCCAGCTTCCCCGTCTCCTCCTCTGCTCCTCTACTCCTCCTCTCCACTCCAATCACAGCCGCACACATCACACAAGTGGGTGGGCTCCGGACGCAGTGCTCTGTGCCCTGAGCTCACCCTTTTTAGAAGCCAATTAGAGTCTCGGGCTCTAATCCTGTGCTTAAAAAAAAAAAAACACATTAAAATCCATGCATCCGGCGCCCTGCATGTAGATTAGGGGATGGGCGCATGGATCGGGGGGGGGGGCTGAACCCCTAATGGATGGGCTGCCACTGGTCCTAACGTGTTCCCTGTCCTAGGGTGCCAATGCTGCTCTTACCCGGTTGTCACCCTAGGGCAGAAAGAGTTCATGAAAAAATTACCAGATTAAAATAAAAAAAAATAACTTTGTGCAAAAAATGAATGCAGCCACCACATTAAAAGACAAGTAAACTTCAATACTATTCACTTTTGTACTTGAGTTTAGCTACGCTTAAAAAATGTATTTTGGGTCTACATACATGTAGCTCCCCCCCGGGTATACTGGGAGCAAAGAGGGTACCTCCAGATACAGGGAGCCGACTTACATTCACCCCAGAGCTGAGTCCATGGCTATAATGGGAAGTTAGAACAAATGTAGGCACCAGTCACTTTAGGTATTTTTCAATGCTTTAATTATAACTTGATAAAGGTTGTAGAATAGTGGTTGAGGGGAGGTTTCAGATACCCTTTTTAGCAGATCACTTACAGACTCCTTGAATGAAAGGACAAAACAGCTTTCCTTCTAACAGATCTTGAATACCTGGGTAGGTCTCTTACACAGACCTAACAACCAGTAAGATGTCTGGATAAGTCTCTCTCACAGACTTAGCAGCCAGTAGATGCCTGAATAAGTCTCTCTCACAGACTTAGCAGCCAGTAGATGCCTGGATAAGTCTCTCTCACAAACTTAGCAGCCAGGAGCGTATTACCTTGATTAGATTGTAGAGCAACTTGACAGTACCAGAACCTTTAAGCCCACCTGGCGGTACTGTAAGGGTAGTTAGATGTAGATGCGTCCTCCAAGTGAGTTACCAGGCCCTCCTGAGAGACCAGCCTTCATCCTGGCTCTCTCCAGCAAGGGTCCTCCCCTGGATCCCTGGATTCTTCCATTCAGGCAAGACAGCCTAAGGACTACCTCCGGACTAGTAGGCCCCAGACAGGCTTCTGGGCCTACTTGCAGAGCTTGCAGCAACGTAGCCACAGGCCAGAAGAGCCACGAGGTGAGGACTGACTAAAGCACATGGCATCTGTCCAATAAATACCCCTTCCCAGAATTCACAGCGGCCAAGAACCTCCTACTGGGCTGTTTCCGGAAAAAGAATATTCATTACAGCTCAACCCAGTTGTTATTTTCACACTGTCTTGTGGTACCAGTGACACCTACTGGCAAGAGTGGGAAATGCACAACACAGTCAAGTTTAGAACAGAACCAAATACAATCAATCTGAGCTGTTTATAGCTCAGCCAAAAACTAAATTTACGCTATAGCCCGATTTTTGGGAACAGGGGGCTACATATACTTTTATGTTAATTGTATTCTACTTTGTAAATGTAATCAATCTAAAAGCCAGTGCAATGTTAGCAATTTTATATTGGCTTATGAGAATGACAATATGGTTTCATCCTACATGAAAGGGAGAATATACAGAAAAAGCAAGCACTGTCTTCTTGATTATTAATTGTGCCGATGCAGTCGTTTAAAGGTTAATTACGATAGAAATCACATGCTTCTGGGTTTGTTTGTCATTTATATGTATTTGTAGTCTAATTACAAAGAAGTCACCTTGATTTAGAATAAAATTCCTCTACCAAACCTTTAAGTTGTCATTATTTTTGAATTATCATTGAAAAATGTCATGGGATAAATTTCAAATGACAAGCATGAGGGGTGGTGAGATAGAATGGAAGTGGATTAAATTGTTTGGCATCCATTAATACATTAAAAAAATTAAACCAAGGCCTAAGGGATTAGAAATGGGGTTTATTATGGAAAAACATATTATGATGTTAAGCTTGATAGGTAGTAATTTGATTTTGATGAGAGGGAATATATGTGAAGTTTATACATTTTTATTGGAAACAATGCTTTTTTTATTCTTGCCTTTTATCCTATCACTTCTCATTTATGTAACAGTATGCAGAACAGTCCTTTCATGGAATCAGTGGGGGTCTTGGAGCTGTGAAAAGGGAGGGGGACATGGATTTGTCATGTGTCAGACGCAGAAGTCTGATGTTTATTGATAGCGTATTAACACTTGTTAAGTCTGTGCAGTGTAGCTTTAACAAAAGCAGTGCTTATCTACATTAGCGGTATTAATCACAACATATTTATCAGCGCTGTGTGTGCATGTGGAAAGATATAGTCCTTTAAAGAGTTGTAGATGTATTGTATGTGTGAATATGATCCTACTGTAAATACATATATCAATGCATGTTAATGATTTAAAATCATATTTGTATGCGGGGGGGGGGGGGGAGATTTACTAAAACTGATACACACAGAATCTTGTGCAGTTGTGCATAGTAACCAATCAGCTTCCAGGTTTTATTGCCAAAGCTTTATTGAACAAGCTGAAATTAGATGCTGATTGGTTACTATGCACATCTGCACCATATTCTGTGTGTACCAGTTTTAGTAAATCTCTCTAGTTTCTAATGATATATTTCCTGCTTAGAAACACTTTATTGGGTGTATTTATAAAATATGCATATACAGTATCTCACAAACGTGAGTACAACCCTCACATTTGTGTAAATATTTTTTAACATCTTTTCATGTGACAACACTGAAGAAATGACACTTTGCTACAATGTAAAATAGTGAGTGTACAGCTTGTATAACAGTGTAAATTTGCTGTCCCCTCAAAATAACTCAGCACACAGCCATTAATGTCTAAACCGCTGGCAACAAAAGTGAGTACACCCCTAAGTGAAAATGTTCAAATTGGGCCCAATTAGCCAGTTTCCCTCCACGGTGTCATTCGACTCGTTAGTGTTAAAAGGTCTCAGGTGTAAATGGGGAGCAGGTGTGTTAAATTTGATGTTATCACTCTCACTCTCTCATACTGGTCACTGGAAGTTGAACATGCCACCTCATGGCAAAGAACTCTCTGAGGATCTGAAAAAAGAATGGTTGCTCTACATAAAGATGGCCTAGGCTATAAGAATATTGCCAAGGCCCTGAAACTGAGCTGCAGCACGGTGGCCAAGACCATACAGCGGTTTAACAGGCCAGGTTCCACTCAGAACAGGCCTCGCCTTGGTCGACCGAAGAAGTTGAGTGCACGTGCTCAGTGTCATATCCAGATGTTGTCTTTAGGAAATAGACGTATGAGTGCTTCTAGCATTGCTGCAGAGGTTGAAGGGGTGGGGGGTCAGCCTGTCAGTGTTCAGACCATATGCCGCACACTGCATCAAATTGGTCTGAATGGCTGCCATCCCAGAAGGAAGCCTCTTCTAAAGATGATGCACAAGAAAACCTGCAAACAGTTTGCTGAAGACAAGCAGACTAAGGACATGGATTACTGGAACCATGTCCTGTGGTCTGATGAGACCTATTTGGTTCAGATGGTGTCAAGCGTGTGTAGTGGCAACGAGGTGAGGAGTACAAGGACAAGTGTGTCTTGCCTACACTAAAGCTTGGTGGTAGGAGTGTCATGGTCTGGGGCTGCATGAGTGCTGCCGACACTGGGGAGCTACAGTTCATTGAGGGAACCATGAATGCCAACATATACTGTGACATACTGAAGAAGAGCATGATCACCTCCCTTCGGAGGGCCGCAGGGCAGTATTCCAACATGATAACGACCCCAAACACACCTCCAAGACGACCACTGCCTTGCTAAAGAAGCTGAGGGTAAAGGTGATGGATTGGCCAAGCATGTCTCCAGACCCAAACCCTATTGAGCATCTGTGGGGCATCCTCAAACAGAAGGTGGTGGAGCGCAAGGTCTCTAAAATCCACCAGCTCAGTGATGTCGTCATGGAACACTGGATGAGGACTTTTTTTTTTATAAATATATTGGGGTTTATTTACTAAAATCGGAGAGTGCATCATCTGGTGTAACTGTGCATGGTAGCCAATCAGCTTCTAAAAAAAAAAAAAAAAAAAAAAACTGGAAACTGATTGGTTTCTATGCAGAGATGCACCAGATTTTGCACTATCCAGTTTTAGTAAATCAACCCCATTGTTTACCAGTCCTGTAGTTATTTAAGTCATCTTTCTAAAGGATCAGTTTGTGTATTTTACTCTTTAGATTTTATGTTTTATATTCTGTGTACCTTTTCTAAAAATATCAATATGTCACAGAGTTTTCAGATACCATCCACAATCATATATTTTTATACAATCTATTGTCCACCAAATTTCATACAAGTATTTACACAATGGGGGGGGGGGTTACTAAAGGCAAACAGACTGTGTACTTTGCCAGTGCAGGTGTACATCTGCAAGTACAAATGCTCCAGAGCTTAGTAAATTAAGCAAAGCTTTACTTTGCAAAGAATACCCAATCACATAATAAATACATTTTAAAAAAGGCATTTTTGCTTGCATGTGATTGGATGATGAAGTAAACACAGCTTTCCCTCATTTTCTAAGCTCTGGAGCAACTACACTTGCAAAATTCAGTCTATAATCAACCCCCCTATATGTTTTCATGTTGATTTTGAGTTTTTTGACAAGCAGTTTGATTTACCAATGGTTCATGGAAAGATTATTCAGTGGTCCCGCACATATAACTTCATTTGTGCAGTACCAACCCACATGCTACCAATATTATGCCATTCAGTATGATCATAGTATTGGCACACACGCCTTACAATTTGATTCTATGTTATGAACATTTACCAATCACTTGGAGCAAATACTTTTTATCACTTCATGCAAGTCTGTACTTATAGCAACTTAATAAAAAAGGAGGTGCCTGTATTTGTACTGCATGGAGCCTACTACATGGCTAATCTCTAAGTTGCTAGTTTGTACCATCAAGGATTATTATAGATAATGCCTACCTTTAACAACTTGCAACAAGGTATACCTGCCACCATGTTGATCAAAAAAACCATGCAATTCAACAAATGTCTATGACTATCATGGGTTCCTGCGACCAGAATAGCAAGTGGTAATAGCTGTTATTTCTTCAAAGACTGCGATCAATATCAGGTCAGTAGTTTCTGGTTTAGAGCCAACTAAAAACTGTGATCAAAATTATAACATAAACTGTGCTTGCAGCTGAATGAAGAAGAGGAAAAAGCAGATTGCCTTGTATCCTGATAAGCAACATAAAAATCTCTGTGTGTATAGAGGTGGCATTAAATGTCTCTCCACAACAGTGAAATTCAAATGACAAACATTAACATGTAGTAAGAAAAAAAACAATATAAATATTGCAACAGAAACATATGCAATTGCTATAGATTCAAATAATTCCCCTCATTTGCATATGGAAACAATATGAGTGGTGCAGCAAACCCATAGTGGATTTAAAAAAAAATTAAATAAGTGCTTAAGTGACATAAAAATAAGAGTAAAAGTCTCAGTGACAGTCTTTACTGCAACCAAATCCACAAAAAAACTGTAACAATGTTGTATATCATAGCAGATCTCAGGCATATTTCATGATTGGTTTGTAATTTCAGCTGCAGCAAACATGAATGTGCCATGGCATTTGACTTCAGCACCTATACCTTTCAGACTTAGGCCGGCCATACATGGGTCGATTTTCGAAAAAAAATTATTTCAAAAATCTTCACTAAGAATTTTCTTTCAGATTTCGCACCATTAGTGGACTGCGGCAACGGCCGATTTTCATGCGGCCATCGAATTTGAGTGATCGGGCATGTTGGAAATTTTTTGAACAAGGAACGATTTTCTAATCAATGGGAGAATCATGTGAGAAATAGAATAGAAAAAGAAATGCACATGAGCGCAAGAGAAGAAAGTTCCTGGAAAGAAAATAAGATTACCAGCTATGAAAATTAATTTCAGTAGTAAAATGAGGTAAAATTAAAGGCTTGGGTGGTTGAATTTTGAAATCAATGGTGGCACCATCAGATCACAAAACGCAGGAAATTTCTGATTTTCAAAAGAAAATTTGTGTGGAATTCGACCCATGAATGGCCTGCATTAGCCATACAAGTTTTGGACATTATCTGAGATCAATCAAAAAGAATATAAACCAGTCACAGGTTGAACATTTTCTGAAAAACGCTCCACTATTTTCAAGGATCAATGCAAAGAAAAGTTCATTGAGTATGCATAGTTATGATAACTCTCTCAGCTTTTATAATATTTCCTAATTATTATTATTATTATTATTATACAGGATTTATATAGCGCCAACAGTTTACGCAGCGTTTACAATATAAAAGGGAGACAATACAGTTATAATACAATAAAATACAAGGATTAAGATGGCCCTGCTCAGAAGAGCTTACAATCTAATAGGGTGGGGCAGGTGGTACAAAAGGTTGTAACTGTGGGGAATGAGCTGGTGGAAGTGGTAGGAGATTAGTTGGAGACGTGATAGGCTTTCCTGAAGAGATGAGTTTTCAGGGATCGCCTGAAGGTAGCAAGAGTAGGGGATAGCCGGATAGATGGAGGTAGCGAGTTCCAGAGGATGGGAGAGGCTCTGGAGAAATCCTGGAGATGAGCATGGGAGGAGGAGATGAGAGAGCTTGAAAGCAGGAGGTCTTGAGAAGAGCAGAGAGGTCGATTTGGGTGATATTTGGAGACAAGATTAGTGATGTAGCTCGGGGGAGAGTTGTGAATGGCTTTGTATGTTGTGGTTAGTTAATTCGCTGGGTGATTGGGAGCCAGTGTAGGGATTGGAGTAGAGGGTTGGCAGACACTGAGCGGTTGGTAAGGTGGATAAGTCTGGCAGCAGCATTCATGATAGACTGAAGAGGGGATAGCCTATGGAGAGGTAAGCCAATGAGAAGGGAGTTGCAATAGTCAAGGCAAGAGATAACAAGGGAGTGAATGAGGAGCTTGGTGGTTTCATTTGTTAAAAAGGTGCGAATTTTAGAGATGTTACGGAGGTGAATTCTACAAACTTTTGACAATGATTGGATTTGAGGCTGAAATGACAAGTCAGAGTGTAGGATTACACCTAGTACCCTGGCGTGAGGGGAGGGACTGATGGTTGCATTGTTGATTTTGATGGAAAAGTCATGGAGGGGGGCACGGGCGGGGGGGAACATTAATAGCTCAGTTTTAGAGAGATTTAGTTTAAGGAAGTGGTGCGGCTTCCATGCTGATATGTCAGTTAGTAAGTTAGTAATGCGAGAGGAGACTGAAGGAGTGAGGTGAGGAGTAGACAGATAGATTTGGGTGTCATCAGCGTATAAGTGGTATTGGAAGCCGTGGGCAGTTATTAAGTGACCAAGGGAGGAGGTGTAGATAGAGAAGAGAAGGGGTCCAAGAACCGAGCCTTGGGGGACCCCCACAGAAAGGGGCAATGGAGAGGAGGAGACAGAGTTGTAGGTGACACTGAAGGAGCGCTGTGATAAATAGGCAGAGAACCAGGATAGAGCAGAATCTCGGAGGCAAAGGGAATGTAGTTTATTGAGAAGGAGCTGGTGGTCAACAGTATCAAAGGCCGCAGAGAGGTCAAGTAGTAGGAGTATGGAGTACTGGCTGTTGGTTTTAGCAGTTAGTAAATCGTTAGTGAGTTTTAGTAAGGCAGTTTCCGTGGAGTGCTGTGAGCAAAAGCCAGACTGTAAGGGGTCAAGAAGGTTATTTTCATTGAGGTAGGAGCTAAGACGGTTGTAGACTAAGCGTTCTAGAAGTTTAGAGGTGAATGGGAGCAATGAGATGGGTCTTAAGTTGTTCAGGTCAGAAGGGTCCAGTGAGAGCTTTTTAAGAATGGGAGTGATCTGCGCATGTTTTAGAGGGGAGGGGAAGATGCCACTAGAGAGGGAGAGATTGAAGATGTGGGTGAGGGAGCATAGGATTGAAGAAGAGGGTGACCGTAGTAGTTGTGAGGGAACAGGATCCAAGGGACAATTGGTTAGGTGGGAATCCGAGAAAAGTTTTGTAACCTCTTCAGTAGCAGCCAATTCAAAAGAGGAGAGTGTTGAATGTGCTGCTAGGCAAGGTATGTTGGGTGGGGAAGACGTACGCACAGTGGAGATGTCCTCACGAATTGCATCGATCTTGTCTTTGAAGTGATTGGCAATCTCTTGGGCAGTGAGTGAGTTAGTGGGTAGAGGGGGTGGGGGACGAAGCAGAGAGTTAAAGGTTGAGAAGAGCCGACAGGGACTGGATGACAAGGAATTAATAAGAGAGACAAAGTAGGCTTGTTTGGCAGCATGGAGGCATGAATTGTATTTTAGAAGGGCAGATTTATATAGGGTGAAGTCTTGCTGGCATTTGGTTTTACGCCACAGTTTTTCAAGAGCATGGCAATGTCTCTTGATATTTCTAGTGTTGTCAGTTTGCCAGGGTTGTAACGATCGGGGCATGAATCTGCGTGTGGTTAGAGGAGCAAGTGCATCTAGTGATGATGAGAGTGAACTGTTGTAGACAGAGGTGGCCAGGTCAGGACAGGACAGGGGAGAGATTATGTCATATAGGTGGTCAGTAGCAGAATAGAGAAGAGAAGGGTTAAAGTGGCGAAGGTTTCTACAAGTAATTGTTTGCTGCTTGGAGGGATGGGTGGTTTGAGGCAAGGATACAGTGAAAGAATTGAGGTTGTGATCAGAGAGAGGAAAGGGGGTGTTGGTGAGGTTGCCAGGGTTGCAGAGATGGGAGAATACAAGGTCAAGGGTATTACCATTGGAGTGAGTGGAAGTATGTGTCCATTGGGTTAGGTCAAAAGATGAGGTTGAGTCGAGAAGTTTAGCTGTAGTTGGGCTGTTAACATTGACAGGAATGTTAAAGTCACCAAGAATAATGGTGGGTATTTCAGAGGAGAGAAAGTAGGGTAGCCAGGCAGCAAAGTCATCAAGAAAGCGCGATACCGGTCCTGGAGGCCTATAAATTGCTGCAATCCTCAGAGAAATGGGAGAAAACAGACGAATACAGTGCATCTCGAAAGAAAAGAGGGCTAGAGAGGGAGGGACAGGAAGGACTTGGAAGGTGCTTTGTGGGGATAGAAGGAAGCCAACACCACCTCCTTTCTGTCTGTTGGATCTGGGGGAGTGAGTCCAATGGAGACCACCATGGGAGAGGGCAGCAGGAGAAGCCGAGTCAAAATTTTGAAGCCAGGTTTCTGTTATGGTGAATATGTTCAAGCCATGAGAGATGAAGAGGTCATGTACAGATGTTAGCTTGTTACAGATGGAGCAGGCGTTCCAAAGGGCGCATGAGATTGGTGGGGTGCTTTGAGGAAGCAGGGGGATAGAAATTAAACTGAGTGGATTGCGGTGGTTGCCAGAGGGGGAGGGGTATTGGATATGTGGCTTGCATTTGGAAAATGGCGGACCAGGATTAGGAGAAATGTCACCTGAGACTAGGAGAAGGAGGAGGGCGAGCAAGGCATGGTGGGTGTGGGATGTGCACGTGTCTAGTGCCCCTTGTGTTTATGTCAGCATGTAGGTGCAACAAATGCAGGAGATGATGGGTGCCATAGTAGGGAGAGGGTAGGAGTGAGGGTGATATGTGCATGCTGCAGGGAAGAGAGGAGGGGTAGAGTAAAGATAATTTGAAGATAGAAGACACCAATGTGAGAAGGAAGAGAATAAGGAGCATGTTAGTGGATAGAGAGTGGGAAACTAACTTAATATAAAATAAATGTTGGTTTGCTTGCCGTCTTGCAGACTGGAGCAGAGTGCTTGTTGTTTATGCAGCTTTAGTTTATCCTGCTTTCGTTAAACTGCGTCGGTGAAACTGCGTATCATTAGTGACAGAGCCACTCAGGACAGAGCCATGATGTCTGCGCCTTGCCCCTGTCTGCGCCACCCCATACGCTGCCATAAATTTATAGGGAGACTAAGCTGGGATGCATTTCTCAGTTGGTCATTATTGGGTCTGATGTGAGACACCTGAATATGGGGAGGAGATGGCCAGTACCAGACCAGCTACAGACACAGGCTAGGGTCGTAAAGCTAATTACCTCTCTTGATCACTCAAGCCACATGGAGTTGAGAATCAATCACCATTAATATTGCTATTGCAGTGTGTTTGTTATAGAGTTAGCAGTAAATATGGAAATTTAAAGATATGGCAGCAGGAGACAATTACCAAAAATATGTTACAGGAAAGTCAACAAAGTCAGTTCAGTAGAGATGTACAGATGGATAGGAGACAATTACCAAAAATATGTTACAGCAAAGTCAGCAAAGTCAGTTCAGTAGAGATGTACAGATGGATAGGAGACAATTACCAAAAATATGTTACAGCAAAGTCAGCAAAGTCAGTTCAGTAGAGATGTACAGATGAATAGGAGACAATTACCAAAAATATGTTACAGCAAAGTCAGTTCAGTAGAGATGTACAGATGGATAGGAGACAATTACCAAAAATATGTTACAGCAAAGTCAGCAAAGTCAGTTCAGTAGAGATGTACAGATGGATAGGAGACAATTACCAAAAATATGTTACAGTAAAGTCAGTTCAGTAGAGATGTACAGATGGATAGGAGACAATTACCAAAAATATGTTACAGCAAAGTCAGCAAAGTCAGTTCAGTAGAGATGTACAGATGGATAGGAGACAATTACCAAAAATATGTTACAGCAAAGTCAGTTCAGTAGAGATGTACAGATGGGTAGGAGACAATTACCAAAAATATGTTACAGCAAAGTCAGCAAAGTCAGTTCAGTAGAGATGTACAGATGGATAGGAGACAATTACCAAAAATATGCTACAGCAAAGTCAGCAAAGTCAGTTCAGTAGAGATGTACAGATGGATAGGAGACAATTAATGACTAAATACCATTAATGTCTATAAGTACCATGAGTTTCTAATTTAAATAATATATGCATTATGTACATTACACCATCGGCATTCCTTTTAAACTTGTTACATTCTAAGTATTCTCTTCATCATATGCAAGCTAAATGCCATCATAAGAACCACTTTGCAGAAATTGAAAGCATTTATTATTCTCTATATCCTTCTTGCAGGTCTTTAGTAAAAATGCACTTCAACACAGATTGTTAATGTAATAGGATACGGCACTAATGTAAGTTTTTGAAATCCGTAAAAGCTCACAAACTATTTTACATTAAGCTGTTCAGACCATTATCATGAACTATCTTTGGCATTAAAATCTTTGTAGCATAATTGTCTCCTAAAAAAATGGAAAAGGAGAGGCATTTTGTTGCTTTTATCCGTTTTTAGACTTACCAAACAAAATCTATCTTGTTGTTGTTTTTATCCGTTTTTAGACTTATCAAAGAAAAACTGTAAGTACACAGCACACTATTCCACCCATACAAATGCATAAACTGTGCAGAAATAACAATGAGGATCTCATGCCATCCAACATGGATCTCCCATATGGTTAGGACTGCAGAGGAAAAAAGCAGCAGGAGAAAGTAGAGAAGGTTATAAGGGTATGCGGTCCAGCCTGTTCATTTCAGTGCTCATGCGCTGATCTTGGCGCATTGCACTATTCCCTTTTTTTTAATGAACTTTATGTAGATGTCACACAGACATCTCAAAAAGTTCAACTACTGGCCATGTGGAGCGAAGCAGTAGATTGCCTCACACTTTGTTGCGCTAAAAAAAAGTACTGGAGCCAGTACTTTTCTCAGCACCCACTGCCCACACACCAGTGCAATGCTGTGGTGTGAACTGGGCAGAGAGGGAGACAAGGTATTTTGCCTTGTCGTGCGGTGACAATGCACTGGAATAGCCACCCAACACAGTCCCACCACTTCTGGTATGAATGAGCCATAAGTGGATGGGGTGGGTGCTTAAAATATTCTTTTACTTTGCCCTGAATGGACAAAGTGACAAAGTTTCTTTAAAGTGTATGTTGCCCCAAGTGAAAATTATTCCTGATATGTGTTGACTTTTTTTTTTTCCTTTTTTTAACACTTGATAAATACAGCCTGTAAAGTTTTGTTATTGTGAATTACTTGGTGATCACACATGTTTCCCCTGGTTCTCATATCAAACTGACTAAATCAATCATGGAAACTGGCATGGACAATTGGCCTCCCTGTAATCACTGTTAGGAGATGCAGGATGTCGTGCTCATGTAAGGCATGACTATATCTCCTGCAGTCAGTTTTGTGGCCATGCCCCTGCCAAGCGCTGCTGTGTTGCAGCTGTAAGGCATACAATCCATGGATCTGCCTTCTGGAATGGGTTATAAGTGATTTGGTTTGTGAAACATAACCTTGCTGCTTCAGTCCTGTTGTATCGTGGCCTATTGATGTTATGCATGGTTTTTAACGATGAAAGCATTTAGATTTCTGAAGATTGGAGTGCGGTCACCTCTTTTGCACATACTTGGAAAGTTTTCCAGTTCACGGACTGGACCAGCACCAGATCTTCAGTACAGCTATTATATCACCTGGAGCGGTGTTGCAGCCTTTACAGACATACCCCCTGCTACAGGGAACAAGGAGATGAAGGAGGCTATGCAGCCACTTGACCGCAAGATAAAATAGTGCTTTAAAGTTAATTGATGATTCATCCCTTAACGGTTGTAATTCTCACCCCCATCTAACCCCCTCTGCTCATGTATAAAAAGAATATGTGCGCTTGCATTAAATGACATATACCACTATATCAACAATCATATACTGAAAATATAAGTAAATAAAATTATAAGTAAATAAAACAGTGAGTACACTAAATGACACAGATTAAAAATCAGTGCTAAGAAATAGGATTCAGGTAGGATAAACTTACATAAATAAATAAATATAGAATATATAAAAAACATTCAAATTCATAAATTACTAGTGAAATTAAAGTTCAAATATTAATGCGTTAAGAAGTGCAAATAATGGTGATAAAGTTCAATCCATTCAAAAAAAAGTGCAATGAAAACAAAATCGCATGAGCAAAGATCATAGTCGCAAAGGAAAAAACGCATATCCACAGTTCATTCGATGCAACCCATGTGAGTGAGGGAGGATGAAAGGGACGTGAAGAAACTTCGAGCCAGCGGTGAGTCCAAGGGGTAATAAGGATGTACCCTTACCAGACAAGTTGGACCTCCTAAATAGCAAGGTCATATAGGCATGCAGATATGGCCCTCTGCAGGGACAGATGCATGGCGGTGTCTGGATGGACCAACGTATGCCGCGTTCCAGCAGGGAATGGTTCCAATACGTCAGCCTAGAGGGAGGCACTCACTCGTCCCAATAGCCGTGAGTACAAAGGAAGTAAGAAAAAACTCTGATGGTGTAGTAGGATTAGGAAAATGTATTGCCTCATAAAAAACAGGGAACACATCTCCTCTGCTGCCACTTCCTCTGCTCATGTGAAGGTCAGACCACAGTCAATTCCCCCTACTATATCCCACTCTGTGTTTTATTTTGCGCATAAGTTATTTTCCCTATACATTTTGTTTTTAAAATACACTCAGCTATTGACAATCTAAGTACATTATTCCTTAGTACAGACCATCTTGGGCCAATGATCTCCTGTTTTCAGGTTGAGATGATTAAGGTGACTATTTGGCCCCAATATGTCTAATCCACTTACTGTTGAGCAATCAATTATCTGTGCCTTAAAAATAGCTCTCTACTGTATCCAGCTGAATGTATATCTGTTTACTATTATTTTTTTTTACTGTTGTACTAGCTGTACATTATATATTGTACTATGAAGAATTTTCAATAAAAACCAATTGGAAAAAGGAAATAAAGATAAAATAGGAGGTACATATTAACTATTTTGGGTGAAAGTAAAAGTCAATGAAGTTATTCATTTGAGTATGCTGTCATATGTTTTAGCTGCTGGCAGAGAACACGGGTGCATCGTCCAGCCCCACTGCAGAAAGCCTGGCAAACTTTATAAGAGTGCATCTAGCAGTACTAATGTTTAGAGCAGTATACACCCATGGACAAATGCCTGGAACATAGACGTCTTGTGCAGAAGCTGTTAGACTCTCTTTGAGTTTGACAGGCTCCTGAGGCAGCTAAATTCCAGAGCCCCATGTACCGGGGCTAAATGGCCATTGTGCATGGGGCCTTACTATTGACTTTTAAACTACTGTGTTTACAGATAGAATAACAGGGAGTTTAAATCTTTAAAAAAAAATCCACCAAAATGCAAAACACTAAGCCAATGACAAGATATAATCATTCCCTTGTTGTGGTTGCTTGTTTTTATGAGTTCTGGAGTTGATTCATTCTTTGCTTTTCCCACCCAAGGCAGCGCCTTCTCTTCACTCCCCCACCAATCTGTTTGGAGGAAAGAAAACATCAGAGAATTTGCTCACAATGTTTTCGCCACAGCTTCTACCGTACACAAAAATAGTCATGATTAGGCTATATGGTGGGGGATGGTGGGGTCCTGATCTTGCTCGGTGCAGACAATATCATTGAATCAATGGTTTTCATCACCAAGATCCCAATGTTGTGGGATCTCATTGCAGGTGTGGTATCTCCTGTCAAAAGGTTTTAGTTATCCAGCAGTCCCAAATGTAGGTTGGCACAGTCAAATGATCAGAATCCTGGAAGAATAAATCCTACTCAGCTGTCTAGAGACTAGTTACCATCTGTTTAGCAATATATTCAGTTATATTTTGTGTCTGGAATAACAGATCAGATTATGATTTTTGCACAAGTGTTTTGTATTTTAAAAGGGCATTAGTGAACACTCTGAACAGGCTAAGATTTATATTTCTTACCAGATAGAAGTTATATAACATCCACAATTCTTTGAACTCTATTTTTGCAGGTAGACTAGGGCTGAAAAACCTCCAGGTGAGTGGGTCCAATCCTTTCTCCGCTATGGAGCAGGGAAAAATATTAGCGTACCAAGTGTGCATCTTTGTCTACAATAGGCAGCTGGTACCAGTGCACAGAGGACTAGAAGGTATCTCCCAGCCTGTCATACTTGGGGAAATGCAGTCCAAGCTAAAGATTTGCCAAAATAATTCATAAAGGCCTACTCCTGGATAATAACTGAAACCTATTAAGCCAGTTCTAAATTTGTCCCAAAGGAACACACAAGTAAGCATGCCTATAGTTGGAGGTTTACAGTCTAACGGTTCTTTTACACCCGTGTCTCCAGTTGCACAAATATTAATTTTAATGAAATATTCATGTCTATATCCAGAATGAAGAGGGCAAGCATGCAAGTGGATTTTTCTTACAAAACATATTTTTGATGGGAGGACAATAACAAATAAATTCCCTCAACTTTGCACTAGTCAGTAATCAGGCAGTGTGCATATTCATTGACTAAAGGACATTAGGTAACCAGCTCTGGTCAAAAATGGCTGCCTCAGATAACTCTCATCTCATGTATATGGAAAATTAAAGGTGGGCAAACACAAGAGGTTGCCTTCATTGCTTTTCGGTAATTAATATGGAACACAATGATATCTCTGTTTAACGTTGACTTATGAGTGATAATAATTAGAATATATCCCTATTTTTTCTGTTCCTCCCAATCAACTTTTTTTTCATTAAAAATATATGATCTTGTTAACCTGATATTATTTGAGATGATTTCATATACACGGTGCATCAAACAAACAAGTTGGAAGTATTCATTTTCTATGACATTTTGTCTACTTTCTTTACCTGGGATAGGTGATCTCTGGTTTTACTGTACTCTCTCATATTTTCTTTTTAATTTTTTTTTAATTTCTCTGATTCCCCTTCTCCTGTATTTATTATCCTCTTCTATCCCTTTTCAACAACTTTTCACATTAATTATACTTCAGATTTGTATAATGATTAAGATACAGCCTGCCTAAATACCATGCACTAGGGGCAGCCCCCTTGGACTTTTAAGGCAGAAAATGGAAGTAGAGAAGTAGATAAAAGGCAAACATAGTGCCACTTTTATTGGGTATACTCTATATTCTCTACTTCTCTACTCCCATGTTCTGCCTCAAAAGTCCAAGGGGGCTGCCCCTACTGCATTTGATGCATTATCCTTTTCACAGTATTTAGGATGTCGGCAGTTTCACATATTCAATTCCCATAAACAATTTTCCATAATCTCCAGCTACTCAAAAATTCTGTATGTTTTACACTTTCTCTACAGTAACCTTTTTTACCTTGCTGTTGCCCCAGATCTTATTTCCACCATATTACTGTATATTAATTGATCCTCAATAATCCTCAATAATCCTAAATGCTACTATGAGACACTTTACATTCTCATCAATTAAACATCATGGATGTCCAATTTCACTGTAACATTCTTTGTATTATTACATAACCAGACCTCTTGTTCCCCACACATTGCCTTTGAAAAGATGTGGAACCCAACAAAACGTCAGGCATTTCAATGAGAGTGATGTATGGGTGTCATGTAACATTGACCCTTGCTCAGTACAGGGGATGCATGAAAAAAGAAAAGTCTCTTTAAAAAAAAGATCATGGGTGTGCTTAACACGGATGAATACTCATGTCCTTGGAAACTGATGGAATAATAATGAACAAGAGTCTCCACTTGGTTTTTAAATATATGGAACTATTATTTACCTTACCTTATTATGGATGATCTGTAAAGGGGTGGACTTCACATTTCCTAATCGATACTGTACCCCTGTTCACATACAGGGATCAGTGAGCAGACAGGAGATCTGGCAGATATGGAGAGAGGCTTTTGAAACATGTTCTGATAGACATTTTACAGAGGTACAATGGATTGTGAAGCTAATTATAAATGCACAATTATATATTTTTTACTGCAATCCAATGAGCGAGCAAATTATATAGCTAACAATAGACTTCTAATGAGGGTTAAATAGAGGATACAGCATAAGGGTTGTTACGTGTATTTTTTAATAAATTAATCTGTAATCAAATATAAAAAAAAACATATTTTAACAATAAATACATGGATTTGGTTACTTGATTTTAAGTTATACTAAGAATTTGCTTTCATAACATTGGTTAGCATAGTAATGCTTTTTAAAAAAAAAAACAGAAAGTACTGTTTCTAGATGTCTAACTTTCATTAAAAAAATCTCCAAAAATAAAGGGTTTATACATTATTACTGTAACTAATTTATTTATGCTCCTGAGTCAGTTTATAGTTCCAAAACAGCCTAATATTTTGGAGCCATTCATTCCAAACTGCATGGAGTTATTTCAGACTTGTTGCCCTTCAACGATGCTTTGCATTGAAACAATGACTTTTATGGAGTAGGATTTGGGGAGCAACAGGAAAGTATAAGCAGACTATTGTGACAGTGAATTGGGCATTCATGATGTTTAACCTCCTTCAATCTGCTCATAAAAAGGACATATGGTGGAAAAAACGTCCTTTTTTTTTTTTTTTGCTCTTGAGCACCCCCTCAGTGAGTGCATGGCCAAAGTACTGTGTTTGCACAGACATTTGGATAGTGCAGATCATAAAAAGTGGCCCTGTACCATGTGATTGCTGTGCCGAGTCACAGCATCACACAATGTAAACAATGGCTGTGGTTAACAGCCACCCCTCAAGTCACTCTCACACATGGTCAGTGTGATTGGCGTGTGAAAAGAAAGAGAATTTCCTAACTGACCAGTGTCAAAAACATTCGGTACTAGTGTCCATTCTGCCCACTCCTGTATATGTCAGCTTTACCGGGTCTCTGATCTGACCTGTATATTAACACCTCACTTCCCTCATCTCGACCTATATATTACCCCTTCAATTCTTCCTCCTACTGTGTTTGATCTGGAAATAAATATCAGATCCCCTTGGTGGTGTCTATTTTCTAAGAAAAGGTAATTATGCAGGATTTTCTACTGTCCTGGTATTTTTACTTCCTATGTGTAGAAATGGATCACCCTTTGGCCGCACATCGAAACAATCCCACTGGTAGTAGATGTATGGCAACCTCAGCCTGGGCTCCAACCAGGCCACACTCCCAATTTGTTTCACTCCACCCCAGTGGGATCGTTTCGATGTGTGGCCACAGGGAGATCAATTTCTACACACAGTAATGTTTGGAGCCTGGATGAACTTCTCCCTCAAGCGGGCACTCACAGCAGTAGACTGAAGACTTGCACCCCTTCTAAAAGCCTGAGCGGCTCACATACAAGTTATTTACAGCACAGTGGTGTAGTGGTTAGCACTTTCGTATAGGAACAAAAGGGTCATCAGCTCAAATTTCAACCACAACACTACCTGCCTGGAGTTTGCATGTTGTGCCTGTGTGGGTTTCCTCCTGGTTCTCCGGTTTCCTCCCACACTCCAAAAGACATGCTGGTAGGTTAATTGGATCCTGTCCTAATTGGCCCTAGTATATGCATGTGAGTAAGGGACCTTAGAGTGTAAGCTCCTTGAGGGCAGGGACTGATTTGAATGTACAATGTATATGTAAAGCGCTACGTAAATTGATATCGCTATATAAGTACCCGAAATAAATAATTTTTATTTCCTATGTTATATTTTACAACAGAAAGTAAATAAACACTTTTTTGGTCTTTTTTTCCTTATAATAAAAAAATTTAAAAATGCCAGTGGTTATTAATCACTTGCTGCCCGCCCACCATGAAATGATGGCGGGGCGGTACGGCTCTCGTTCTGGGTGGACGTCATATGATGGCTTCCCAGAACAACCACTCTCGTGCGCCCGCAGGGGGCGCACGGTGATCGCGGCCACGCCGTGTTGCTAGGACAGGACGCAACCACAATCTCTGTAAAGGCTCTTTAACCATGTGATCAGCTGTGTCCAATCACAGCTGGTCACATGTAAACACGGAGATGCCAGTAATCGGCGCTCCTCGCCTCACACCGACAGAGTGTGAGGAGAGGAGAGACGATCAGCGGCATCTCCTCGCAGAGAACATTTAGGAATGTAATCAGGGTACTGATCATCAGTGCCCTAATTACAAAAAAGGCCCCACAGTGCCAGCAATAAGTGCCCACCACTGCCAGCAATTAGTGCCCACCACTGCCAGCAATTAGTACCCACAAGTGCCAGTATTCAGTGGCCATTAGTGATGCCCATCAATGCCCATCACTAATGCCCATCACTAATGCCCATCAATGCCCATCAGTGCCCCCATCAGTGCCCAGTGCCGCCTGTGTCCACCAGTGCCATCTATCAGTGCCCACTGGTGCCACCCATCAGTGCCCACCAGTGCCGCCTATCAGTGCTCAGTGCCACCAATCAGTACCCATAAGTGCGGCATATTCATGGCTCCTAATAAGTGCCACCTAATCAGTGCCCATAAGTGCCACCTGATCAGTGCCCATAAATGCAGACTTTTAGTGCCCATCAGTGCCGCCTTATCAGTGCCCATCACTGAAGGAGAAAAATTACTTATTTACAAAATTTACTGACAGAAACTAAGAAAAACTTTTTTCTTTTAAAAAAAAAAAATTCTGCTAAAAAATTTGTGAATCAGTACTGCTTGGACCTCTGTCACAATTGCACTAATACGCATACAATCACATCAAGTTACCAGTTAATAGTGGTCACCTAATTCTATTCAGCTTTTCATTTCACTTTTTTTTTACTTTGAAAAAAATATATATATAACCCCAAGGCAAACCTTTTCAGCAATTTAAGCCTTGGGTGAGCATCTGTGACCATTAGAGGGCAGGAATGGCCTACTTAAAGAAGTCACAAAGGTCAGTCTGTGCAGGTGACCAATTTAAAGGGGACTAATTGGCTTTATCCTTTACTGCACACATCCTTATTTATTTTTATTTGTTTCTTTGTCTGTTTATATAGCGTCAACATATTCTACACAGCTTTACAAAGTACATAGAACCATTCAAATCAGACCTTGCCCTAGGGGAGCTCAACACCTAATGGCTCTCCCACACTCAGACACACACATACACACTGCAGGGCAAATTAAGTCAGAGGCTTGTTAACCTATCCTTATGTTTTTGGGTTGTGGAGGAAACTGAGCTTTGAAAGGCAACCCCCTCCCCCCTTTACACACAAGCACCAAGGAGCAAAAAACAATACAACACAAACCTTATATTCATTGTCACTAGAAAGTTGTTACCATAATTGTGCATCCGGTATCTAAAAGAAAATATTCTATTACTGTTAAGCTTGAATGTTCACCATCCTATATAAAAGCTGTGTCTCTTCCAAAACCTGATAGGATTCTCAATAAATTGCTGAAGGATACAAGTTTATCATATATGTCACATTAGATTTTATATACAATAAAATATTAAGCATTATAACCAATGTATAACCAAGGATATTTAATGAGAAAAAATGGTAACCAAGCAAAAACCGCGCCCCCCCTTGGGTTCCCACCACTGCGCTAAATACAAATTAACCAAAGAAGTGTGTATATAAAAAAAACCCAAGCTGCCACTTTAAAAAATAAATTCTATAAAATATATATTAATTTGCAATAATAATAAAGAAAATTAATATAAGCGGCGCTAAAAGTGACACTTGAACTGTGATAAAGTGACCATCCGTTTGCACAGACCTATAACATGAATACTTATAGTGATATCACAAAGATCACCCTGTGCCAAGAAAATGCTAAATATGTGCATAAAGTCCATAAACTGATGAACACCATAGATGATGTGCAGGCTTCTTTAAATTATCCCCCAAACCACACGTGCCAGTGATTCCTCTCCCGTCAGATTCAAAACTCACCGAGCAAAAATGCCTCACACTCTCGTGTTTTGGCAAATAAGCGTGATAAACCTTGCAGGTAGGTTTAAATGAGTGATCCAACATCCATCCGTGTATATACAGGTTCAATCCACATGTAAATAAAAATGCACTGATAGTGTAGTAATGTAAAACCAAATTTAATATCCACTGTGTACACTCCAATCATTACACTCACATAAATCTCTTTAAAACGAGCAAAATTCACAGCAACGTCACATCAAATACTCCTGTGTGAACGCCCAACACCAATGCATTAAGGTCACGGCGGACCCGAGGTGTGCGGATGAAATCTCACCACCACTCGCTATCCCTCGCTCCTCGGGCTTGGATCCCCGCTCCCTGACTCGGCTCAGCACGTCCCATTTTTTGATTGAAAATGTATACTTTATTTTGCAAGAAAATATACAAAAAACAAATACTTAAACAGGGTACATTCTCAGCACGTCCCATGATTAAGTCGATGTGACGAATCATGTCAGGGCATGGCTGTATGGCAACCATCTGAGTCAGCGTGTGACGTAGGACGTGCTGAGCCAAATCAGGGAGCGGGGATCCAAGCCCGAGGAGCGAGGGATAGTGAGTGGTGGTGAGATTTCATCCGCACACCTCGGGTCCGCCGTGACCTTAATGCATTGGTGTTGGGCATTCACACAGGAGTATTTGATGTGACGTTGCTGTGAATTTTTCTCGTTTTAAAGAGATTTATGTGAGTGTAGTGATTGGAGTGTACACAGTGGATAATAAATTTGGTTTTACGTTACTACACTATCAGTGCATTTTTATCTACATGTGTATTGAACCTGTATATACACGGATGGATGTTGGATCACTCGTTTAAACCTACCTGCAAGGTTTATCACGCTCATTTGCCAAAACACGAGAGTGTGAGGCATTTTTGCTCGGTGAGTTTTGAATCTGGCGGGAGAGGAATCACTGGCACGTGTGGTTTGGTGGATAATTTAAAGAAGCCTGCACATCATCCACGGTGTTCATCAGTTTATGGACTTTATGCACATATTTAGCATTTTTTTGACACAGGGTGATCTTTGTGATATCACTATAAGTATTCATGTTATAGGTCTGTGCAAACGGATGGTCACTTTATCACAGTTCAAGTGTCACTTTTACCGGCGCTTATATTAATTTTCTTTATTATTATTGCAAGTTAACATATATTTTAAAGGATATTTAATGAGCTGATAATTATAGGTCTTTTCTGGAATATAATATAATAATAAAATAAATAATTACATAATTAAATAAGAAAAAAATATGATAGGTTGCTATGGGCAATACAGGTCTTGCAGACACCTTTTATACTAGGGTAACTCTTTTGCAGTCATTTTAGGGTCTTATAGTCTTATAATATTGCTGATTTTGCTAGATTGATATTGGCTGGTATCATAAAATAAGAGCATGAGAACTGTATACATGGATAATTATTCTACCAAGCCATGTTAAGATTCTCAAAAAAAGAAATTTTTTGGACTAACAGCTGAAAATTACATTTAATCTCATATATGTCAAGTTGGATTATTTATACAATAAAATTATAGGCGGTATAGTCTACATTGTATTTAACCCTAAGGCCTGGTTCACACCTGTAAGTTTTTTGGTGCTTTTTGCACTTTTCTGAAATGCACTACAGTTCATTTAACATAGTTTCCTATAGAGGAAAATTTTATACTTACCTGATGGTAATTTTCCTTTCCTGATGCAAAGCATGACAGCATATATGTATGGGTAGGCTCCGCCCTTTCTCTATTCCAGGACCAGTTATACTATATAAGTAAGTATTCTCCCTGCAGGCAGCATCCTCATAACTTAGTATCACTGCGAAGCCCTTTCAGTAGTGACCTATATGTTGTCATGCTTTGCATCAGGAAAGGAAAATTACCATCAGGTAAGTATAAAGTTTTCCTCTTTCCTGACACATCATGACAGCATATACGTATGGGATTTACCAAATCACCAGACAACAAGGGTGGGTGATGCTGAAGTGTTTAAATCGAGGATTTGATTTATCCCCACTAACAAAATTAAATGTATTGTAGCTAAGTCCACTGGGACCACTTTAAAATTAGCCCCCAACGTGTTGAATGTAGACCAGGTCGTAGTTTACATATTAGTTCTGGAGGGACTCCTTTGGAGTTCTGTCCATGGATGCGCAATCCGTCTGGGAAAGCGGTCTCTGCCCTTAATTGATGGATTTGTCCTAGACACCTAAGCCTCTTGACTAACTTGATCCACACCACTGCGATTGTCTAATGGACAGCGACTATCTTCTTCTGATGCCGTTAGGCCAGAAGAGCCTATTGTTTGCTCCTTGAAGAAGGGCCAATTCTATGTCTCTCTTCAACCTTGAATCTATTTCCAATGCTTGTGGTACGTGGTACACTTTAGTTTGGATATGCCAGAAGAATGATATTCTAACCCAGATGCAAAGATGCAGACCTCTGTATAGTGCTAAGGAAGAGACTAGAACCATTTTTCCTGATAATTTCAGCAACAAGGTAGTTTATGGTGTAGCACCCTCTACCAATAGGTAGGTGCTAGTAAGGTTTATTTTACTAGGGTAATCAGCACAGGCAAATTTAGGCAGGCCTATGCTGAAAGCTAGGCCTGTCTGTTTTGATCTGGGGGCTGGGAGTGATCAGAGTAGCAGTGGGTTTGACCACCTGCACTTCATTTCTGAGGCACCTCCCCTGTTTCCGAGGAGAATGTTCTAGAAAAAGGGGCTGGGCCTGGAACTGGAGTGGCAGGCAGCTTGTGTGTGAGCCTTGACCAATCCCCAATGGGTTTTGGCAGGGTGTGGGTCTCATATATAAGCTGAGGTGATTTTCCACTGGGGGGGAGAAGTCAGCTGAGTGAAGTGAGAAATGGCATGTTAGATAGCAGCAGGAGGCCATCCCCATCTAAGGGGGGGTTGTGCACCGATCGCAGGAGAAGGCCCAGGGAGAGCTGTGAGGGAACATTGCCTCTACACGGTCATTGGCAATGACACGGTCGGATAGCAGGGAACTCCTGGAGCAGAGGGGCAGGTGAAGCTATTGGTACGCATGGTCCAGTCAAAGTTCCTCATCAAGAACTCAGGGCTGTTGGAAGGTCGGTGAGTGTTACCACAGTGGGGCTGGAGGTGTCAAGGGCTGGAAGTGCCAAGGAGTCTGTGAGGGAACTCTGCTAGTATACAGTCACTAGTGGAGTCTTCATCAATACACACTCGCATTGGGGTGATTTGGCAGATTGTTTGTTACTAGCTGCAACACCATGGCTACAATGACTTGACACTTAGATATCCGAGATCCTTCTAGACCTATTAGCCATACAAAGTACTTCTTCAGTGTTACTCGCCATATTGAGGATGTCTTATCCCTCTGAATGGAGAGTGAGACAATGTGTCCAACACTATTTGGAAGATCCCAGGGGGAAAGAACAATCTGCCCAGGTCTTTCGGAATTGGTTTGCCAAGATATGCAACAGTTACCGGATCCCAGAGAGTGAGGATACAACCGAGCCTCATCTATCCTTTAATGCCGTCTCTAGGCTTACTTGTATACAATTCAATCCTTACAGCAGGTAACAGACAGAGGATTCAATCCTTTAAATTCTGTATGGTTTCCTATGATCTTATGTTCTTGAAGTTTGGAGTAGGCGCCCTGACCTCCATAGGATTTCAAATACTAAAGGTGAGACCTCCAGGTGAGCCTTCACTTCTTGGTCTCCAGCACCTAGATATAACTTGTCTGAATTTGGGAGATACCGTTGGCCACACTGTATGAGGTGTTGGATTTCAGGAAGCAGAATAGGAGGTTCTCAGATCTGAGACTGTACCCACGGATATCATGGCCTGCAGGCCACCGGGCAATTATTGTCCTCATCACCACTGAACGACTGCGGATCCTGATAAGGGTCCTGGAGACTATTAGGTTGGTTCAACATACATATTGGCTAATCTGCAGACCCAGCTGGATTTCAGTAGTTTCACTGCTTCCACCTCTAATGCCCCGTACACACGGTCGGATTTTCCGATGAAAAATGTCCGATCGGAGCGTGTTGTCGGAAATTCCGACCGCGTGTGGGCTCCATCGGACATTTTCCATCGGATTTTCCGACACACAAAGTTGGAGAACAGGAGATAACATTTTCCGACAACAAAATCCGTTGTCGGAAATTCCGATCGTGTGTACACAAATCCGACGGACAAAGTGCCACGCATGCTCAGAATAAATAAAGAGATGAAAGCTATTTGCCACTGCCCCGTTTATAGTCCCCACGTACGTGTTTTACGTCACCGCGTTCAGAGCGATCGGATTTTCCGACAACTTTGTGTGACCGTGTGTATGCAAGACAAGTTTGAGCCAACATCCGTCGGAAAAAATCCTAGGATTTGTCGGAATGTCCGAACAAAGTCCGACCGTGGGTACGGGGCATAAGAAGCCACCAAGGTTACTGTCAGATCAATATCCTGATAGCCTTATTTGTTGCCGATCCCTTGAACGGCTTGTTGGTTTGGAGACCATCCCTTGGCATCCAACGGCTTTGTACCTTTATGCCGTCTGGCAAGAAATTCTAGGAAACCTGAACTTAAAGGGCTGGCAGACCTGACTGGGAGATACCTCTGACAGAAGTTGACTAGTCTTGCATTCCTTCTCCACAGCGAAGATAGGAGTCTTTTTGCTGAGTCTTTGCAGCATAACTGAGGCTCTCTGTTGTGTTTTCAGAAGGACTTCAGTCTGCGACCACTGCAACTCTGACTTTGGACACCTTGTCCTCCATGGGCACGAATAACCAACAAGTAATAGATTGCGATGATTGGTATGCCTAGTAGCTGATAAGCTGAAAGATTAGCTAGCTTAGCTACCTCCCAAAAGGGACTTGTTTCCTCTGTGGAGTCATTGTTCCTGGTGCAGGAAGCAAGTCTTCCCTTACTACAAAACCAGTTAATACAAATGTCAACCTTCCATTGGGCCACTCGGACCACATGGGTTACTACAGGCTACTTCTTTTACCTTTTGTGACCATGGGATGCAACCAATGGGAAAGAGCTATAATTTATTCAAGTGAGATACTTATACTGTTGCTCTCTCTGAGGGTAACTCTACTGTGTTCTTCAGAGATTCAGAACTGCTTCCAGGCAGGTCATTGCTGTAATGAGACTAGTTGGTCTCTCTATGATGGCTCCTCCCAATTCGATCAGAATCTGAACCAGAACATTTTTCCAGGACCGGGAAGACATTGCGCCAGGCTGTTGCCCAAACAAGGCTTACCAAAAGTCTTTGCTCCCTCAAGGCGGCCGCTACTGGACCTAATATCCTGGGAAATGCCCGGAGTTTGTGAAAAGGCCAAAGTCTGCCAGATGAATTCGTAGTGAACTCTCGAACGGCCAAGCAAAGGTACTTGCATAAGCATGGCTGTCTCGAAGTATGTATACAGTATACACACACACACACACGCTTGTTACGTCTAAAGACTACAATCTTAGCCTAGGTTTCCACTATTGCGACCTAAAAGTCGTGCAATTTTGCTGCAACTTTTATGAGACTTGAAGCAATGCCTGTGTATTCCTGAGGTCCATGGCCCAAGTCACATCAAAGTGGGATCAAAGTAGTGCAGGGACTACTTTGACGTCTCTGTGATTTGAAGTCGCATGGCTATGAACAGTACTCATTGGAAATCATGGGATACGATTTGTGGAAGTCAAGCCTTACTGATGGCTGGAGAGATTGATTGCAATGATGCCATATGCAGTTTTGGATCCTAATTCTTCTGCTTGTTGACCAAGTCTTATGCCGCGTACACACGGTCGGACTTTCCGGCATACTTGGTCCGGCGGACCAGAGTGTGCCGGACAATCCGCCCGTGTGTGGGCAGCGGCGGACTTTTCCGGCGGACTTCTTCCCAAAAGCCCGCCGGACCTAGATTTGAAACAAGTTTTAGATCTTTCCGTAGGACTCAGTTTCGGGCGGAAAGTCCGCTCGTGTGTGTGCTGGTTCGACGGAAAGCCCGCTCGTGTGTAGGCTGGTCCGACGGACCAGATACGACGCGAGGGCAGGGTATTGCATCTCGCGCTCTCTGCAATAGGAAAAACAAATTTTCCTATTGCGGTGAGCGCGGTGCATGCCAGGCCCTTAGGTCTGGTATGGATTATAAAGGGAACCCCCTACGCCGAAAAAACGGCGTGGGGTCCCCCCTAAAATCCATACCAGACCCCGATCCGAGCACGCAGCCTGGCCGGTCAGGAAAGGGGGTGGGGACGAGCGAGCGCCCCCCCCTCCTGAAGCGTACCAGGCCGCATGCCCTCAACATGGGGGGTGGGTGCTTTGGGGGAGGGGGGCGCCCTGCGGGGCCCCCCCACCCCAAAGCACCTTGTCCCCATGTTGATGAGGACAAGGGCCTCTTCCCGACAACCCTGGCCGTTGGTTGTCGGGGTCTGCGGGCGGGGGCTTATCGGAATCTGGGAGCCCCCTTTAATAAGGGGGCCCCCAGATCCCGGCCCCCCACCCTATGTGAATGAGTATGGGGTACATGGTACCCCTACCCATTCACCTAGGGAAAAAGTGTAAGTAATAAAACACACTACACAGGTTTTTAAAATATTTTATTAAACAGCTCCGGGGGAGGGGGATCTTCCTCCGGCTTCGGGGGTCTTCTTCCGGCTTCGGGGGTCCCTCCGCTTCATCTTCTCCCGGCGTCCGGTTGGTTCTTCTCCGCTCTCTTCTCCCGGTGTTCCTGTTCTTCGGCCGGCTCCTCTGCTGTCTTCAAGTAGCTCTCTTGCCAGCAGCGGTCCGGACTTCTGGGCTTCTGGGCTTCTGGGCTTCTGGGCTTCTGGGCTTCTCTTCCCCAGATGTTGACACGACGCTCTCTCCTGCTGGACTGCTCTCCGAGGGCTGCGTTGTGACTTATATAGGTGGAGACCCCGCCCCCTTTTGATGTCACAGTCCCTGGGCATGCTGGGACTGTGACGTTTTAGGGGGCGTGGTCAACATCACCCAGTGACCACGCCCCCTAAAACGTCACAGTCCCAGCATGCCCAGGGACTGTGACATCAAAAGGGGGCGGGGTCTCCACCTATATAAGTCACAACGCAGCCCTCGGAGAGCAGTCCAGCAGGAGAGAGCGTCGTGTCAACATCTTGGGAAGAGAAGCCCAGAAGCCCAGAAGCCCAGAAGCCCAGAAGTCCGGACCTCTGCTGGCAAGAGAGCTACTTGAAGACAGCAGAGGAGCCGGCCGAAGAACAGGAACACCGGGAGAAGAGAGCGGAGAAGAACCAACCGGACGCCGGGAGAAGATGAAGCGGAGGGACCCCCGAAGCCGGAAGAAGACCCCCGAAGCCGGAGGAAGATCCCCCCCCCCCCCGGAGCTGTTTAATAAAATATTTTAAAAACCTGTGTAGTGTGTTTTATTACTTACACTTTTTCCCTAGGTGAATGGGTAGGGGTACCATGTACCCCATACTCATTCACATAGGGTGGGGGGCCGGGATCTGGGGGCCCCCTTATTAAAGGGGGCTCCCAGATTCCGATAAGCCCCCGCCCGCAGACCCCGACAACCAACGGCCAGGGTTGTCGGGAAGAGGCCCTTGTCCTCATCAACATGGGGACAAGGTGCTTTGGGGTGGGGGGGCCCCGCAGGGCGCCCCCCTCCCCCAAAGCACCCACCCCCCATGTTGAGGGCATGCGGCCTGGTACGGTTCAGGAGGGGGGGGGCGCTCGCTCGTCCCCACCCCCTTTCCTGACCGGCCAGGCTGCGTGCTCGGATCGGGGTCTGGTATGGATTTTAGGGGGGACCCCACGCCGTTTTTTCGGCGTAGGGGGTTCCCTTTATAATCCATACCAGACCTAAGGGCCTGGTATGCCCCGCGACGGGGCTCGCAAGGTGTCAATCTCGCCGATAAAAGCGGCAAGATTGACATCCTTTTCTAGTCCCGTCGCACCTGAGTCACGTTCAAAATGAACGGACTTGTCCGTGTGTGGGCAAGTCCGTTCATTCTGAAAGTCCGCCGGAACTCCGGCGAAAGTCTGTCGGAAAGACGGGCGGACTTAGCCCGCCGGAAAGTCCGGGTGTGTGTGGGCAAGTCCGTCCGTTTTAAAGTCCGGCGCACCTGGCGGACAAAGTCCGTCGGAAAGTGTGCCGGACCAAGTAGGATAGAAAGTCCGACCGTGTGTACGCGGCATTACTTTTGACTAAAGAACACACACTCATAACCCTTCTGCTCTAATGCGTCTTCATCTCCAGATCCATCCAGGGCCTCTGCAAAGGATATTGCTTTTCTGCTAGCAGAATGGCACCCCTGGCTAATCTGATAAAGCCTGTTTGGCCGCCTCCTTTTGAGGCAGAGGTACCCTTTAAATTACTTAGTTGTTTGATTAGCTTAGTACCTGAGCATTATTGAATAGAGATCCACACAGGCAGTTTGGACAGAGTTAAAACATCCACTTTTTGCTTCTGATATGCCAACTTGCCATAGCATCTTCCTAGAAGCATGCCGCGTACACACGGTCGGAATTTCCAACAGCAAATGTTCAATGGGAGGAATCCACCACCAGAAGGATTGCATGCTTACCAGAAGCAAGCTGTAAATCAGCTTGTAATGGAATCAGATGTCCATTCGATGAAGGCATCCTAATCCAACCTCACCATGGGAGGGAGACAGGCAAGGTGGCTCCATCCAGTGGGTAGATGGACAATCAGCAAAGTGGACCCAAAAAGATAAAAAAACGGATCTCCATAGTGTAAATCAATCAACAATGATTTTATTTAAAAAAGAGTTACACTTACACAAAAATGTAGATAAAAAGCAGAAGAACGAAGGTAAAATACAATAGCCGGCCGGCCTGCAGACACCCGTTCAGGACGAGGTACTCAACGATGACGTCAACCATCCTTTGGTTAAATAAAATCATTGTTGATTGATTTACACTATGGAGATCCGTTTTTTCATCTTTTTGGGTCCACTTTGCTGATTGCCATCTACCCACTGGACGGAGCTGCCTTGCCTGTCTCCCTCCCATGGTGAGGTCGGATTAGGACGCCATCATCGAATGGACATCTGATTCCATTACGAGCTGATTTACAGCTTGCCTCTGGTAAGCGTGCAATCCTTCTGGTGGTGGATTCCTCACATGGTGTTATTTGATGAATTGTTAAGCTCCATTGCACCTACTATTGGATACTATTTGGGTTCTTCTGGACTTTTATTTCTCTACTGGGTTATTTTATTTTTGATTTAATTTTTTTGATCACTTTATTGTTATATATTTGTCCTTTAAGGATATTTGTTGTATTACTCTCATATTATTTTCACATTAATCTCATTTGCTTTTTAGCGCAGTTCATATTTTTTATTTATCATTGTGTTTATTTGTGTATGCCTCACAAATTAGAACTGAAGCTTTTGGGTGTTTTTTCGTGTTTGTTAAGCGCGGTAATCTGTTTTTTCTGTTAAATGTTCAATGGGAGCTTGTTGTCGGAAATTCCGACCCTGTGTAGGCTCCATCAGGCATTTTCCGTCGGAATTTCCGACAAACAAAATTTGTGGTGTACCACAAAGAACAGAAGCAATTACACATTACTAACAGGTAAAGGACTAAGGAAATGTAACTAAACAGATCCTGACTTTGATTTTAGCATCAAGGTCAGCTTGTAAATGCATAGTAATAAATGCATAGCAGTCATTAGTACTATAGAGTCAATGTAATCACAGGCAAGCAGCACAGGTTAATAGTCATCAGACAATTAACACTAGCAGGTTAAACCTACCTTAGACACATGTACCGCAGAGCCAGGCCCTGCGTTAATAGGAAAGGCTCAGCACCACCTGTTAAGAATTAGCAATCCTGCAGACACAGACCACAATCTGTGAAGCATTAGTAAACAGAGTGGCACTATGGACAGCCAGTAAGATTCACATGTGTGATCTATGCTTTCAGTGGTGCAAGCTAACAGCTTACCTGCAGACAATAAGTCAAGCCTGTAGGGCCAGGCCTTGCTGAGTTAATAGGAAGGCTTCAGCCCAGTGCAGCACACCTGCTATCAGCATTAACAGTATTGCAGACACAAACCACAACCTGTGAGGCAATAGTAAACAGACTGAAACTATGGACAAGCCAGAAAAAATCACGTGTGACATATGCTTTCAGTGGTGCAAGTTAACAACATACTTGCAGCAGTAACTGAATACTATGGATTTGTGCACCATGTGGTGCCTTACCACCTGCACGCTTCATAGCCAAACAGGAAGTCCAATGAATGTCCACCATACTTACCAACTGTCCCGAATTTCACAGGACATTTCTGGGATTTAGACTATTTCCCAAATTTATTGCTTCCCGGGAAATGTCCCGAGAAATCCGGGTTTTCCATGATTTTCCGCCGCTAGAGGTCTGCGGCCGGCGGAGACATTGTCTCCACTGGCCGCCATTTTTAAGAGGACCAAGAACATGGCTGGGCGGCTAGAGGGAGCTCCTGTGTTGCTGCCCACCCTCTGCCTCGCCCCGCCTACCCCCCTGCTTCGCTCCCACCACCCCCTGCCCCACTCCGCCCCGTTATTGTAACCACGCAGCCAGCGGAGACATACTAGAAAAAAACCTGTTGTAAGGGGGGGCTCCGCTGGGGAAACCTGATGTAAGGGGGGCTCTGCTGGGGAAACCTGATGTAAGGGGGGCTCCGCTGGGGAAACCTAATGTAAGGGGGGCTCCGCTGGTGACACCTGATGTAAGGGGGCTCCGCTGGGGAAACCTGATATAAGGGGGGCTCCGCTGGGAAAACCTGATGTAAGGGGGCTCCGCTGGGGAAACCTGATGTAAGGGGGGCTCCCCTGGGTACATCTGATGTAAGGGGGGGCTCCGCTAGGGAAACCTGATGTAAGGGGGGCTCCGCTGGGGAAACCTGAAGTAAGGGGGGGCTCCACTGGGGAAACCTGATGTAAGGGAGGGCTCCGCTGGGGAAACCTGATGTAAGGGGGGCTGCGCTGGGGACATCTGATGTAAGTGGGGCTCCGCTGGGGACACCTGATGTAAGGGGGCTCCACTGAGGACACCTGATGTAAGGGGGGATCCGCTGGGGAAACCTGATGTAAGGGGGGCTCCGCTGGGGAAACCTGTTGTAAGGGGGCTCCACTAGGGACATCTGATGTAAGGGGGGCTCTGCTGGGGAAACCTGATGTAAGGGGGCTCTGCTGGGGAAACCTGATGTAAGGGGGACTCCGCTGGGGAAACCTGATGTAAGGGGATGCTCCGCTGGGGAAACCTGATGTAAGGGGGGCTCCGCTGGGGACATCGGATGTAAGGGGGGGCTCCACTGGGGAAACCTGATGTAAGGGGTTTCCGCTGGGGACACCTGATGTAAGGGGGGCTCCTCTGGGGAAACCTGATAAAGGGGTGGCTCCGCTGGGGAAACCTGATGTAAAGGGGGCTCCGCTGGGGAAACCTGATGTAAGGGGGGGCACCGCTGGGGACATCTGATGTAAGGGGGGCTCTGCTGGGGACACCTGATGTAAGGGGGCTCCACTGGGGACATCTGATGTAAGGGGGGCTCTGCTGGTGACACCTGATATAAGGGGGGCTCCGCTGGGGACATCTGATGTAAGGGGGGGCTCCACTGGGGAAACCTGATGTAAGGGGTCTCCGCTGGGGACACCTGATGTAAGGAGGGCTCCTCTGGGGAAACCTGATAAAGGGGTGGCTCCGCTGGGGAAACCTGATGTAAGGGGGGCTCCGCTGGGGAAACCTGATGTAAGGGGGGCACCGCTGGGGACATCTGATGTAAGGGGGGCTCTGCTGGGGACACCTGATGTAAGGGGGCTCCACTGGGGACATCTGATGTAAGGGGGGCTCTGCTGGTGACATCTGATGTAAGGGGGGCTCCGCTGGGGACATCTGATGTAAGGGGGGGCTCCGCTGGGGACACCTGATGTAAGGGGGGCACCGCCGGGGACATCTGATGTAAGGGGAGCTCCGCTGGGGACATCTGATGTAAGGGGGCACCGCTGGGGACATCTGATGTAAGGGGGGCTCCGCTGGGGACATCTGATGTAAGGGGGGGCTCCGCTGGGGACATCTGATGTAAGGTGGGCTCTGCTGGGGACACCTGATGTAAGGGGGGCTCCGCTGGGGACATCTGATGTAAGGGGGGCTCCGCTGGGGACACCTGATGTAAGGGGGGCTCCGCTGGGGACATCTGATGTAAGGGGGGCTCCGCTGGGGACACCTGATGTAAGGGGGGCTCCGCTGGGGACATCTGATGTAAGGGGGGGACCGCTGGGGACACCTGATGTAAGGGGGGCACCGCTGGGGACATCTGATGTAAGGGGGGCTCCGCTGGTGACACCTGATGTAAGGGGGGGCTCCACTGGTGACACCTGATGTAAGAGGGGGCTCCACTGGGGACACCTGATGTAAGGGGGTGCTCCGCTGGGGACATCTGATGTAAGGGGGGGCTCCGCTGGGGACATATGATGTAAGGGGGGCCCTGCTGGGGACATCTGATGTAAGGGGGGCTCTGCTGGGGACATCTGATGTAAAGGGGGCTCCGCTGGGGGCAACTGATGCAAGGACGGACTCTGCTGGGACACCTGATGCAAGGACCAACTCTGCTGGGACACCTGATGCAAGGATGGACTCTGCTGGGGGCACCTGATGCAAGGACAGACTCTGCTGGGACACCTGATGCAAGGACGGACTCTGCTGGGACACCTGATGCAAAGGCAGACTCTGCTAGGACACCTGATGTAAGGATGGACTCTGCTGGGGGCACCTGATGCAAGGACGGACGGCTGGTGGCAGGCGACGTGGCAGGTGACATGCTCAGGAATCCCACTGATTCGGCATTATGGTGAGTTTTATATTACAATGTAATAATAGAAATAATGCACTTCAATCATCCTGACACCATAACAACCATGGTGCCGGGATGATTGAAGTGCTAACACCAGCTGTTTGGAGTATCTTTATCCGCTGATTGTTAAACTTTCTAGAATACACATATTTCTATTGTTGTGTAGGATCTGGGGCTGCTGTCCCTCCGTCCCTCCCTCCCTCTCCCTCCATCACTCGTTCATCTCAGACACTAACCACACCCCTTTGAGCCACGCCCATTTAAGACACGCCCACTATTTTGCGTAAACCACGCACATTTTCCGCCGCGATGCGCTCCGCGTGCCACAGTTTTACTTTTCCCCTGTGCCACATCTACAAACGCATGCCCCGCCCCCTAATTATAATAAGACTCCGCCTACAGTCAAAAAAAACGTTTTTACAATGTTGGCAACTATGGTCCACCCCTGGAGTCATGATGAAGGAGCAATCCCTAGAGACCAGATGCCATCACCCCCCTCATCCTGTATCCTGGAGTGGGGGGTCTTCCTCATATAGGAGATTTACAGCCTGTACGGCAGGGAGATTCGTCACAGGAAAGGCTTGAACCTGTGCGGCTTGGCCAGATTAATCCAGCAAGTGAGGGAAAAGAAAAATCTGCTTTCAGCAGCAGCATAACCGGCTGTAGCAGTGAGGGGAAAAAAAGAGAATGCTGCCTGCAGGGAGGAGACTTACTTAGGCTCCATTCACATTAGCGCGTTTTTTGATGCATTTTGCATTTTGCAGAAATGCACGGGAATTTTTTAACATGGGTTCCTATGGAACATGTTCACATTAATGCCTTTTTGTTTCTCTGCATTTTTGGAAAGGGTCAGGGACTTTTTTTCATGCAAAATGCAGCGTTTTGCATGTAATAGAATTCAATGGACAAGCATCAAAAACGCAAGTGCACCGTTTTTGCAGCGTTTTTGATGCGTTTTTTGTGCGTTTTTGATGCGTTTTTGCCTTTTTTTTTTTTTTTTTTTAAGACTGTAAAAAAAAAAAAAAACGCAAAACGCAAATCGCCGCAAAAACGCCGCAAAAACGCTGCAAAAACGCCGCAAAAACGCTGCTCAAAAACGTGGCAAGCATGAAAAAAAAAACTCCAAAAACGCTCAAAAGCAACATGCATAGGTGTGAATCGAGCCTAATATAGTATAACCAGTCCTGGAATAGGGCAGGGGGTGGAGCCTACCCATTTGTATATGCTGTCATGCTGTGTCAGGAAAGAACTGGTTCACATCTATGCTTTTTTCAGCTTTTTTGGAAAGGGTCAGGGACTTTTTAAAATGCAAAACAGTGCTTTTCTGGTTCAATAGGCCTCAATGGGGAAGCTGCAAAAAAAACATGCAGTGCGTTTTTGCCACGATTTTATCGCGATTTATCCGCAATTTGCATTTTGTGTTTAATAATCTGGCCAGTAACAAATTGGCAAAAAGAAAAAAGCATAGTAAATGCAAAACGCAAATTGCTGCAAAATCCCGGTAAAACTGCATGTGCAAAAACACAAGGCACACAGCAAAAAGCACTGCAGAAACAGATCAAAAGCAAACTGCATAGGTGTGAACAGAGCCTGAATGAGCTGATGGTTTAGGTATTTTTTTCCCTCCATTGTATAATAAAACAATTATAGGAAAAATACGATAGGTTGCTACGGTACTTTTATACCAAGGTTACACTTTGTGGTCATTTACATGGGTGTCTTATATTATTTATGATTTTGCCAGATTGAGTTTGGTTTGGCATACATTTAGGAGAACTGAGAACTGTATATTGATAATGATTCTTCCAAGCCATGCTGGGATTCTCAAATACAAAAGGATAACATTTATAATAAAAATGTCACATTAAATTATTTATGCAATAAAAATTATAGGCAGTATAATCCACATAAAGCCAGGGATATTTATTCTTGCACGAGATGATAAATTAAGTCTTTTTTTTTCTTTATCTTATAATAAAATAATAATGGGGAAAATATGATAGGTTGTTATGGGCAATACAGGTATGATCTTTTTGTACTAAGGTAACTCTTCGTGGTCATTAATTTGAGTGACAAATTGATTTTGGCTAGTAGTATGAGAACTGTATATATTGATAATCATTCTTCCAAGCCATGTTAGGATTCTCAAATAAAAACACTTATGGACCAACAAATTTTAGTTGATTATATTTGTCAAGTAAGATTGATTATGCAATAAAATTATAGGTCGTATAACTGGAGATGTTTAACCACTTCCCGCCCGCCCACCGTCAAATGACAGGGGGACAATGTGGCTCTCGTTGTGGGTGGACGTCATATGATGGCACACCCGTCATATGATGGCGCCTGCGGGGGCGCACAGCGCAGCAATTGTGGTCGTGCTGTGTTGCTAGGACACGGTGCGACCCCCCGATCTCTGTAAAGCGCAACGGCCACGGCTTTTTAACAATGTGATAAGCTGTGTCCAACCACAGCTTGTCACATGTAAACACGGAGATGCCGGTAATCAGCTCTCATCGCCCCACACTGACAGAGCCAATTAGCGGCATCTCCTCGCAGGGGACATCGAGACATGTAACCAGTGCCAGCAATCAGAGCTCATCAGTGCCATCAATCATTGCCACCAGTCATCCCCCATTAGGGATGCCAGTCAGTGCTGGCTTTCAGTGACACCTATCAGTGCTGCCCATCAATGCCCATCATTGCTGCCCATCAATGCTTATCATTGCTGCCCATCAATGCCACCCATCAATGGCCATCAGTTCCGCCCATCAGTGATGCCTATCCGTGCCACCTATCAGTGCCCATCAGTGCCACCTATCAGTGCCTACCAGTGCCATCCATCAGTGCTGCCTATAAGTGCTCATCAGTGCCACCCATCAGTGCCCATAAATGTGGCACATTATTGTGTCCTCATCAGTGCCACCTATTCAGTGCCCATAAGTGCAGCCTATCAGTGCCCATTAGTGCCACCTCATCAGCGCATATCAGTGAAGGAGATTAATTACTTATTTACAAAATTTACTGACAGAAACTAAGAAAAACTTTTTTTCTCAAAGTTTCCAGTCTTTTATTTTTGTAAAAAATAAAAAAACCCAGCAGTGATTAAATATCACCAAAAGAAAGATCTATTTGTGTGAAGAAAATTATAACAATTTCACATGGTTACAGTGTAGCATGGCCACGCAATTGTCATTCAAAGTGTGACAGCGCCGAAAGCTGAAAAATGGCCTGGGCAGGAAGGGGGTGAAAGTGCCCTGTATTGAAATGGTTAACAAAGCATGAGCTGTTGATTTTTCAAAAATGTATAATAAAATAATTATAGGAAGCAAATATGCAATACAGATAAGATCTTTTAGGTCTATTTTATACTAAAGTAACTCTTTGTGGTTATTTTTTATGAGTATCTTATAGCATTTGTTGATATTGCCAGATTGATTTTGGCTGTTACCATAAAATGATAAGAGTAAAGCCTAGTACACACTATCAGAAAATCAGACGAAAAAAATAACGCTTTCAAAGTGATTGTACGATAAACTGATTGTTAGTACACAGCTTTCGAGAGCCGATCACGACAGCTCGTCCGAAATTATCCGAAGGAACAAACACAGAAATGTGTCTCGTACAGTACCAGATCCTACGATTTTCATTTCATCAGCAAAGTTTTCATCCGAAAATACAATACAAATACAATGCAATACATTACATCACTTACAAATTTTTATTCTGTCGCGCGAGAATTTTCCTAACTTTAGTAACCTCTTCATTTTCGATATGGAGACTAGATTGCAAAAAAAAAAAAAAGGATGATCACTTGTCTGATAATCGCGTCATGTGTACCAGGCTTTAGAGAACTGTATATATTGATAATCATTTTTTTTTTTTTTTTAAACTTACAGAAGTTATCTACAAAAAGTTCCTGCTAGAGCTCAAGCCCCTGCTGAGTAAATAGCCATTAGAATTGACATGTGAAAACACTGGGAAGACAAAACACAAAGCATTTGTTGATCAATTAGTTTGACGAGTTAACTCATGAACAAGTGGGCAGGTATTCATGTTGTTCTAAGCTGACTGCAGGGGGCTTGCAGCTGTGCCAAATGGCTTCACACAAAGAACTGTACATACCCTTCCGGCATAGTTATATTCTTGGCTCTGTCTTCAGCACAGCATGATCACAGAAACTCAATCATCCATTTGAAAAATGAAAGTACCGCTATGTAATACCTTTTTGTCAAGATGTTTTTTAACATGCTTCCAGCAAAAGATCATATTAATTATATTATGAATAATGAAAAAAGCCATTGGTAAGCAAATGGGTATTAAAATGATTATCTATGTTTCCATGCTCTTAACACCTAAAATTGTACTAAAAGCTAACAAAAATGTAATAGATTGCAGGTTACAATCCTTAAATGTGGTGGCTGCATTTGTTTTCTTTATGAGGCTTTTTTTCCTTTATTTCCTTGTCAAAAGAAGTTTATTGAGTATACAATGTTATAAAGATACATAAAGTAAGTTTACAAGGATCTATAAAGTAAGCTCATTGTTTTACAGTAGGGTTTATATAGGTAAATATCATGAAATTTCAAATATTAAACATTGGGTTCACGTAAACCTAAATTAAAGATATATATCATTTCCTTAGTTACTTTTGTAGGTATTTAAATGATTTATACCTACTATACATATTGTTTACAAGTAGAGTGTATATAGGTCAAATAAATTCTGATAATGAGCTTTAATCGTAAGGTGGGGAAAAGGAAAGAGAAAGAAGAAAAAGGGTTGAAAGGTAGAGGTATGGTCCACAAGGTTGTCCCGCTCGTCAGTTTATTATTCTTTTTAGTTCTCTTTGAAGCCTTAGAATGGGTGTCTCTGTAAGTCATTTAATCTGTTACCATGGCAACAGGACAGAGTCATTGAAGTTTGACAGGAACTGTTGTTTTATCCAAGGATGCCAAAGTTTTTCGAATTTTGGAATTTGGTTTTGATCGATGGCTACCATCTTAGCATGGGACATTGTATTATTCATTCTGTGAATTGTTTCTGCTAGTACCAATGTAGGAGATTTCCATGCCTTGGCCACTGTTTGTTTTGCAGCCGTTATTAGTTGGATCATAAGTTTGAATTGAGAGAGTGTTAACCGTTCCGGTTTTAGATTAAGTAAAGTTAAATATGGATCTGGTTGTATTATTTTTTAAAATATTTTAGATGCAATCACGAAGACTTCCTTCCAGAAGGTTTGGATTACTGGGCACGTCCACCATATGTGTAAATATGTGCCTATTTCTGGGCATCCTCGAAAACAAAGAGCTGAGGTATTAGGTGAATATTTTGCCACTCTAGCGGGTACAAGGTACCAGCGAGTTAGGACTTTATAATTTGTCTCCAGTGCTAAGATGTTGGGTGAAGATGACTTAGATGTGAGCCATATGTTAGACCAGTCCGTGTCTTCTAAAGTTCGTCCCAGGTCCTCCTCCCACCTCTGAACGTAAGAGGGTCTATTAAGATTTGCTACTCCATATAATTGATTATAAAGTGATGAAATTGTACCTTTAGCAAATGGATCTTTTGTACAGATTGATTCAAAAATGGATAATTGGGATAATGGTGTATCCCCCTTTAGGAATGGTGTATAGAAATTTTTGATTTGGAGATATCTAAATATCTCAGAGTTTGGTAGATCATATTTTTCTCTAAGCGATGGGAATGAAAGGAATGATTTAGATGCTATGAAGTCATTTAGTGTCTGAATGCCTGATGTTGTCCAAGCTTTAAAAGAATTTGGGTAGATCCATGCCGGATAAAAGGCCGGATTTCTGATAAAAGAAAGGAGAGGATTGTGTGGAGATTGTAACTGATATTTGGTTTTTAGTTTATCCCAGAGAGATAAGAAGTGTTTAGTTATGGGATTATGAATTTTAAAGCGGTCTTTAGGATCAAGCCATAATAAATTTGATATTAATAGAGGGTCATTTTCTGAAGCCTCTATAAATACCCATAATGGGATTTCCTGTTTTGCATGGTATTTGGACAAACTGACCAAATGTGCTGCTCTGTAGTAGTTAGTAAAATTAGGGTATCCCAGGCCTCCTTTATTTTTGGGAAGATGTAGTGTGTGTATAGGTATACGTGGTTTATAAGAGCCCCATATAAACGAAGTTGCTCTTTTTTGTACTATTCTCAAAAAATAGGA
The DNA here is from genome assembly GCF_042186555.1 of Aquarana catesbeiana. NCBI lineage: Eukaryota > Metazoa > Chordata > Amphibia > Anura > Ranidae > Aquarana > Aquarana catesbeiana. The sequence goes on from NC_133325.1 coordinate 606,121,865, forward strand.
AGGAATTGGAATAGGGAGGACTCTGAATAGATAAAGCAATTTGGGTAGAATAGTCATTTTGATTGCATTAATCTTCCCTATCCAGGATAAAGGAAGTTGCGACCATTGTTTTATTAGATTTGTGATCTGTCTTAATACAGGAGGATAATTGGTTGAGAATAAGTCAGAATGAGATGCTGTTAAATGAATTCCAAGATATGGGATTGATTTTTCTGCCCATGTGAATGGGAGTGCAGCCCTAGCCGGGATCAATTCCATGTTTGTGAGTGAAATATTAAGCACTAGGCATTTCTTAGGATTAATCATAAGGCCGGATAGGGCTGCAAATCCATCAAGAGCCGGTATTAAGTTAGGACCAGAGACCTGTGGTGATGATAGAAAAAGTAATATATCGTCTGCAAATATACATAATTTGTGTGTAATACCTCCTACTTCAATGCCAGTTATAGTTTGGTTTGTTCTGATGTATTGGGCCATGGGTTCGAGTATAAGGGCAAATAATAAGGGAGATAATGGGCAACCCTGTCGGGTACCTCTTTCGATATTAAAGGCTTCAGATTTGTATCCAGCATATTTTATATAGGCTTTGGGTTTATTATATAATGCTTTGATCCATGTTAAAAAGTGGGGTCCAAAACCCCATTTTTGTAATGAATATTGCATATATTGCCAGGATACTGTGTCAAATGCCCTCTTAATATCGAGAGATAGAAAACATAAAGGGATTTTCCGTTTTTTAGCAATATGTGCCAATAACACTGCCCTGCGTATATTATCGCCTGCCTGTCTATTTGGCATGAAGCCTACTTGATCTCTATGTATTAATTTTCCTATAATGCTATTGAGGCGTTTTGCTATTATTTTTGCTAATAATTTAATATTGAGGTTTAACAGAGAGATAGGCCGATAATTCACACAGGAAGTATCATCAGAAAGGGGTTTTGGGATCATACAAACAATTGCCATTAGTGTTTCTTGCCGAAAAGAATGTCCATCTAGAAGATTGTTAAAAGTTTCAGTGAGAATGGGAGAGAGTATTTCTGAGAATGTTTTATAGTATAAAGCCGAGTAGCCGTCTGGGCCTGGTCTTTTGTTAAGTTTTAGGTCTTTTATGGCGTTAGCAACTTCATCTATAGTTATAGGCTCATCCAAACTGCTTTTTTGATTCTGAGATAATTCAGGTAAGGTTATTTTTGAGAAGAAGGATTCAGCCTCTGTAGGATTAAATTCATTGTTTGTCTTGTATAAAGTTGCGAGATGTGAGTGAAATTTATGGACTATTTTAACTGGATTACAAGTGTAAACATTTTTTGATAATTTCAAACGTATTGGTTTGAAAGATTTGTTAGTTGAATTTAATGCCCGAGCCAAATATGTACCTGGTTTGTTTGTATTCATGTAGAAATTGTGTTTGGAGCGTTTGAGGGATTTATCAACTGACTCAGTGAGAAATAGATCGTATTCCAATCTAGATTTTTCCAGATGAGATTTTGTACTCTGAGATGGATTATCTTGAAATGATATGTAGGCTGCATTAAAATTGAGTTCTAGTTTTTTTGCTAGTTTTTTGCGTTCCCGTTTAAATAGTGCCATTTGTCTTTGTATTGTACCACGCAAGACAGGCTTATGAGCTTCCCACAGTGTTATTGGGGAGATGTCTGTTGTATTATTAATTGATATGTATTCCTTTAAAGCTTGTTCAATGGCCATCTGATGTAGTGGGTGTTTGAGCATTATGTCCGGTAAGTACCACGTTGGGTCATGCGCTTTTGGTATGGCTGAGGCTATAGTAGTGTATACTGCATTATGGTCAGACCACGGAATCGGAATTATATCTGATGCAATAATTTCTGGTATCATTCCTATTGTTAGAAAAATATGATCTATTCTGGTGAAGGTTTGATGAGGGTGCGAGAAATAAGTGAATTTCTTTTTCATTGGGTTACTTTCTCTCCATGAATCTACCAGATTGTATTTGGAAAGAAGTTGAGAAAAAGGTAATCTAGAGGTTATTTTGGATGGTGTAAAAGGTGATTTATCTAGAAATGGGAGGAGGACCTGGTTCGAATCCCCACACATTACCACTGTTCCTATTTTGTGTGTATTAATCACTTGTAATATATGTGAGAGGAATGGTGTAGGTTGTTTGTTAGGAGCGTAGTAGGAAATCACCGTGATTGCTGTATCCATTATATAACCCATGAGTATCAGGTATCTACCTTCTGGGTCTTTAATTTCTGATGATAAGGTGAATGGTGTGGATCGGTGAAATGCAATTAGAGTTCCCCTTTGCTTGGTACAGGCAGAAGCCGTGTAAATTTGTTGATAAAAAGGAGAAATATATTTTGGAGTAGAATCTTTGGTGAAGTGTGTTTCTTGGAGGCATACTATGTGAGCCTTCTTGTTATGGAAAGTACGGAAGGCTTTGGTCCTTTTTTGAGGGACATTTATTCCCTGAACATTCAGGGAAAGTATATTTAGTGGTGCCATGGCAATAGATCAAATAGTTTTGACTTACTTTTTGTTATGCAGAGCTGACTGCGCAGATCAACCTGTGTGGACTGAAGAGATGAATAGATAGAAAAGAAACCAGTGAATTCTGGAGTAAAGAGTAAACAAAAAAGATATGAGATTAGATGATACATTGTATAAATTATTTTTTGCAAGTAATCACAATTTACCCGTGAAAGAGAATAAATATCTCTCTCAGGGGAATAAGTGCCTTCGTCACACTCCCACATAATATGGTTGGGAGAATGAGGAGGGCTAATGGGGGTACACGGATCTTCCGCTTACAGGAGAGAAGTGCTATGTCAAAAGACATCAAAATGATGTTTCATTAATTGGAGTGCAGAATATAGTTTTTGTTGAAATTATTTATTCCAGGGTGGTTGTATATGGTTAGTCTTGCCCTAGGCTAAATAATTCAGTTAGAAAGGTACTGTTAATAACTTTGGTATTGATGAAGATAGTTTGAATTATTTTGGGGCTTTAACCCCTCCAGAGTAAACAATTACATATTTTATTCATATGTAACTAGATATGTTAACTCATAAAATTGAGGTTGTATTGCTTCAGATTAGAATAAACAAAAACATAATTCTAGGAACTAGTTAGGTAATAATATATTTGTTTTAAGAAAAGAAAGAAAAAGCTTCCATTACTTCTGGATTATTGAACATATTTGTCCTAAAAAGTAATAAATCTATTGTTATTACCTGATAATATATAACTGAACAAGAATTTCCTTATTTCACTTATATATTCTAAGGCTATATGAATCAGAAGTAATAAGAAATATAACTGGAATGTAACATGATCCCACACAGTGTGTGACTATCAGAATGCAGTTACATTCAGTTATAAATACAGGTTTTTTATAGAGAACCATCTCTTAGTATAATAAATGAAGAGATATCAGGAATTTTAATGTCAGTCCATTGAATCTTCTTGGTCCATGGATGATGTGGCATAACGGCCTCTTTTGTGAGAATGATGATTCCCATTTTGTTCTGGAATTTTCTGGGTGCTGCCTGAAGGTGAAGATGATGCCATTCTTCTGCGTGTGGGAGTGTTGCTGCTTGTGGGTTCTGTCAGATTTAATTTTAAAAGGGTTTGTTGTAGTTCATCTGCTGATCTGCTTCTGTAAATTGTACCTTGGTGGTTAAATCTGACTGAAAAGGGGAAGCCCCATTGATACATAATGTTGTGGCGTTGCAGTTCCATTAGTTGGGGTTTCATGGATCGTCTTTTAGTAATAGTAAGTTGGGATAGGTCAGCAAAAATTTGATAATTGTGTCCTTGAAAATTAAGTTCCTTTTTTTCTCTTGCAGCAATTAGTATTTGTTCTTTCGTTCTGTAATAATGAAATTTTGTGATTATATCACGTGGGGGTCCATCTTTCTTTTTGGCTGTGAGGGCTCTGTGTACTCTGTCCAGTTCTAAACGTTCAATAGGGATATCTGGCTTTAGTTCTTGTAATAGAGCAGTAATAGTAGATTGCAGGTCTGTCACAGTTTCAGGTATTCCCCTTATGCGCAAGTTTGAACGTCTGGCTCTATTTTCGTAATCTTCGAGCTTAGTTTGAAGTATTAAATTCTCTTCTTTTAATTGTTCCAATTCTGTTATATTTTCTTGGGTTGTAATTTCAATTTCATCCATTTTTATTTCTAAGGCTGCGGTGCGGTTTCCCAGCTCTCTTATTTCTTTGGTTAGGCTTTTTGTTATTTGGTCTGAGGTTTGTTTTAAAGCCTTATGAAGCATCTTTTCAAATTGTAATAATATTACTGGGGATACTGAGGAGGCTTGTGGAGAAGTTTGTGAGAGGATTTGTTCTGTATCTGACTCAAATGGAGAGTCTTGCTGTGACATTTTCTGTCTGTGAGAGCGCCCTGATGCTGTATCTTGTGAGGTGACTGGAGCTGCTTCAGCTGCAGTGAGTGCCTGTGAGCTCTTTGTGAGGTGATTTTTATTTCTGCCACGGTTTCCTCCCAGTACCATATTCCATATTTCCTGCCCAAACTTTCACAGTTTGTTCCCTGGGGCAAAAAGGTTCAAATGGATACCTTTTGAGCCTGCAGGCTCCGCTTTGTCCTTCTCTTCTCTCCTCAGCGGTGTGGAGCTCTAACAATGCATGTCTGCTCTGCTAGGCTCCGCCTCCTGCCTCCTTTTTTCCTTTATTTCACCCACATCCAGGAACACACTTCCTGTCTTAGGTTGTCTCCACCCTGAATAGAAGAGCATTGGGAACATTCTGGCAAAGCAGTGTAGCACCCTCTAGTGGTAGTGGTAGTTTTTTTTGTTAGTGTGGCTAGAGTGTTTGGCTTGGCTGGCAGCCAAGCCTGTGTTTGAATCTAGGTCAGGGTGAGTGACTCAGGAGGCAGCTTCTCGGGTACCTCCCCCTACTTCTGAAATTTGTGAGAAATTTCCAGAAGAATGGGAGGGAGGTTAGGAAGAGCTGCCTGCAGTATTAACCAGGGCCCTGACCAATCGCCAACAGATGAGTTGGCAGGGGGCAGGCCACCTCATAAATACTCAGGGTCAGCCCAGCAGGGCAGGAGAGTTTGGGTGGAAGCTGGAGATGGAGTGCTAGCAGGCTGTCGTAGACCCTTGAGGGTAGGCCCCTAGTCTGGGGGGAGTTTGACCTCAGGTCTGGGAGCTTGGGGGCTGGAAGGACCCTCTACAACACACAGAGGAATCCTTCCTGGGTGCATGGGAGCAGGTGTGAGGATAGCAGGAGCCAGTGAGCATGTCCGGGAGATCTCCAGGTAGAAGAAGTGTTTGTATAGATGCGGTGTGCCTGGCTGTGCAGGGTGGGGGATCCCTTTCTACTTGCGGGCTCTATAGGGGGTGCGCTACAGTATCATTGTCAGTCTAGGGATAAGGTAGTAACAAATTACATTTCAAATCTAGCTAACACTTTATTAACTACTTGCCGACCAGCCACCGTCGTAGGGTGGCAGGTTGGCTTCCCTGTGCAAATTGCCGTAGCTGTACGGCAGGCACTTTAAGGGATATAGGTGGCGCACACCCGCCGCGTGATGTAAGAGCTGATGCAGATCTCCGTTCTGTCAGGGAAGAGGAGACAGATCTGCTGTTCATACTGATTATGAACAGCGATCGGTCTCCTCCCCCAGTCAGTCCCATCCCCCCACAGTTAGAGCACACACTGAGGGAACACATTTAACCCATTGATCGCCCCCTAGTGTTAACCCATTCCCTGCCAGTGACATTATACAGTAATTAGTGGCTATTTTTAAGCTCTGATCGCTGTATAAATGACAGTGGTCCCAAAAATTGTCGAAAGTATCGAATCTGTCCGCCGCAATGTCACAGTCCTGCTAAAATCACAGATCGCCACAATTACTAGTAAAAGAAATACTATAAATAAAAATGCCATAAATCTATCCCCTATTTTGTAGACGTTATAACTTTTGCGCAAATCAATCAATATACACTTATTGCAATTTTTTTAATCAAAAATACCATATTTATCGGCGTATAACACGCACAGGCGTATAACACGCACATTCATTTTAAGAGGGAAGTTTCAGGAAAAAAACTAAAATTTTAAATAAGGAACTTTGGAGCAAAATAAGGGTCAGTGCCCATCTGCAGCCTCATCAATCCACATCAATACAGCCTCATGATCGCCTTCAATGCAGCAGCCTCACCATTGCCATCAGTGCAGCCTGATTGATGTCCACCTGCAGCCTAGAGGGGACAGGGAGGGGGCGGGATGAGCGCCGACAGATTACATACAAAGAGAATCTCCTATGATAGACAGAACAGTGGTCCAGTGGCGGCCCAGGAGACAGGACTTCCTATTACAGAGGCTGCCAAGTAAACAGGAGATTCTCGCTGTATGTAATCTGACAGCGCTCGTCCGGCCCCCTCCCTGTCCCTTCTAGGCTGCAGGTGGACGTCAATCAGGCTGCACTGATGGCAATGGTGAGGTTGCTGCATTGAAGGCAATCGTGAGGCTGTATTGATGTGGATTGATGAGGCTGCAGATGGGCACTCTGCCCCCTCCTTGTCCCCTCCGAGGCAGCTAAAATTGAAGTATTGGCGTATAACACGCACATGCTATTTGCACCCGATTTTCATGGTAAAAAAGTGAGTGTTATACGCCAATAAATACAGTATGTAGAATAATACATTTCGTTCTAAACTGATGAAAACATTTTTATCTTTTTTTTTTTTTTTTTGGATATTTATTATAGCAGAAAGTAAAAAATATTGTGTTTTTTTCAAAATTGTTGCTCTTTTTTTGTTTATAGCACAAAAAAAACAAAACGCAGAGGTGATCAAATACCACCAAAACAAAGCTCTATTTGTGGGAAAAAAAGGACATAAATCTTGTTTGGGTACAGTGTCGCACGGCCGCGCAATTGTCAGTTAGAACGATGCAGTGCCGTATCACAAAAAATGGCCTGGTCATTAAGGGGGCACATCTTTTCAGGGCGGAAGTAGTTAAGCAGTTACAGCAACAGTTTTTCTGTTCCTTTTGGGATAAAGATTTTAAATAAATGAATAAGAGCTGATCATTTGAAGCACCACTGTCAGTGTTAAATGGTTTGATACAAACCCTAATGCTGCGTACACGCGGTCAGAATTTCCGACAACAAATGTTCGATGTGAGCTTGTTGTCGGAAATTCCGACCGTGTGTAGGCTCCATCGGACATTTTCTGTCAGAATTTCTGACAACGAAAATTTGAGAGCTGGATCTCAAATTTTATTCTGAGTGTGTGTAAACAATTCCGACACACAAAATTCCACGCATTCTCGGAATCAAGCAGAAGAGCCGCACTGCCTATTGAACTTCATTTTTCTCGGCTCGTCGTACATGTTGTATGTCACCGCGTTCTTGACGTTCGGAATTTCTGACAACATTTGTGTGACCGTGTGTATGCAAGACAAGTTTGAGCCAACATCCATCGGAAAAAATCCATGGATTTTGTTGTCGGAATGTCAGATCGTGTGTACGCGGCATAACTGTCACTTTTGCTGGGCAGTATGGCACAATGTAAAATGAATATTTACCACATCTTTTATGTGTATGAGCCTTTATATCTATCACCCAAACCAGCAAGAATTTGGGAGCTTTTTCAAGTGAGGCTTTTATTTTTTTTAATCCATTTGTTGTTTTGCTAAATTTGTAAAATTTGCAAGACAGGTACTGTATATTTGATGCTGCTGTTTGTACTAAATGCCTTAGGGGGGAAAAAATGAGGATTGATGATCTGTGTTGTATGCCAGAGTTTCTCATCCAGAGATAAACATACTTTTACTGGTAATTTTAATATTTTCAAGACAATAATGCTTGTTAAATTAAATGCATATAGACAGTTTAAAGGTATTACAAATTATAGAAAATCTATTACCAAACCAGCTTCAGTAGGCATATAAAAAGGAATAAGTGGTCTCTTGGAAATATATATATATGTATATTTGGAAGTAATATTAAACTCTTATTTATAAATTAAATCTTTATCAAACCCAAAACCAAAAATACAATGTAATGCTTACCAATTAGATGTGATGGTTGCATATGTTTTCTTTTTTTTATGCCTTTTTCTCTGTTTTCACCTGGTAATCTGGCCAGTAAAACACCTCCTGTATTAGAGTGCCTCCACTCTGGATCAAGGAGCACAGGGGGCACCTTTGGACTGCAACATTGTTAATCTGGGTGGAGGGGACTGCTAGAATTACATGCAGTAACAAATTGAAGACAAACACCAACTAATACTTTATAAGCAGTTAAAGCAAAAAGTTTTCGTACTTTTTGGGATAAATGTTTTACAACAAAAAAATAAAACTGATCATTGTAAACACCCCTGCCAGGGGGTAAATTGGTAAATGGTTTGTCTCAACCCTGTAACTGCTACATCTGCAGAACAGCTGATTCTGTTGAAAATCAGTAGACATACTAAGCCATAGGCCCTCAACATGGGGAGATACTTTGGGGCAGGGGGGCACCTTGTCCATACCGGTTGTATGATTATGTTCTATTTTTGATGCTCAAAGCAGTATATTGTTTCACATGGAAATGTGGTGTTTTATATTGTATACCTGTAATTCTTAGGAATAACTCACTTAAATCTGTTCAAACAAGAGTCTAGTAGACATCCCGGGTATAATAAAGTTTGAAACGTGAAATCATAAATTATAATATAATAAATAACTATAAAATAATTATACAAATAATAATATAATAATAATACAATATATTCAATAATGTAATCAACGCAAAAACACTGAAATTTGCTCAGTTGCAGAATTGCCGCTGTCATCACTTTCAGTGTCTGATGATGAATTTCACCACGATTCACTATCGCTCAATTCTGGAAGTGTTCTAATTTACTATCGCTGTTTTCTAGCTGGTCTAAAACCACTTTTGACCTAAAGGGACATTGTTTGTTTGCGATAGACATTCTCAAGTTTCCAGGCAGAAAGAACAGTATATATAATATAAAAGTGCATGCAGGGCACTGGACAAACCACTAGGGACAAAAGGGAGGTGAAATGATTAGATACAGTAATGTAATCTGTAATATTACAGTGCACTGAATGTGTTCTGTGTTTTTCACTTTTTTAAATTCCCGCCGGCTCCGTCCCCGTGCGACGCTCGCAGGGAATAGAGCCCGGAACACAGTACATCGGGCGAAGAACACAGCAGGTGGAACATCGAAGGATCCTGGGGACAAGGTAAGTAACTTTCCCTGGATCCTACAATGCCATCCCGAGTGTGGCTCGGGGTTATTGCTTTTGGCACTGAAAATTAACCCCAAGCCACACTCGGGAATAGGAAGGTTAAGCGTTAGAAATTTAGTCAAGTGTGAACAACCCCTAAGGGCTCATGTAGATTTGTTTCCTACAGTTTGCATGTGTCCTGAATAACTATGAGGAGACACAAATATAAATTGTCTGTACAATTACTGTATAATATATAATCTGTAAAGTGCATGGAAAATATAAATGAACCAGTCTTTTTTAAAGCATATCTAAACCCAAAAACAAAAGTTTTATAGATGGCAGCTTACTTATTCTTAAAGTGTCACTAAACCCACATCATGAAAAACTATAAATACATGCTGTATTACAGGCTGTTCATACTCACTCAGTCACTATGAGATTGCTTTTCTGTAGTCTGCAAAAAACCTGGTTTATCCTGCTGCTCTGTAGCTTGACCTTCTGTTCTTGTCCCTAAAATGCTCAGTTTTCTGCGAGTTTCCATGCTGAGCATTTCCTCCTGATCACATCTGAGCAGTTCATGTGACTATAGAGTCACACATGTTGGCGTATACACAGTGGTAAATGATAGCCCACTCTTCCTCTATGCCCACTAACCAGATAAACACAATGGGGGTGGGATATTACATGTAGATTAATGGAGGCTTCATCTCCCTCTTATTCTAAGACATAGGCAGCTCTCAGAGCTTTCCTCCCTGAGGGAATTGCAGCTCCCCACCCCCTGCTTTTCAGAGCTGAGAGATCCTATGTAAATTCTGTACTTTAAATGGATGCAGGGTTCAGACAGCTGCAGATAGAAAGGTACAACTTATGTAGGAGGATTTGTTTCAACTCTGTGTATCATCTGAGGCCAGTCACTTCACTGTGTAATGTATGGGTTTACAATCACTTTAATGCATGTATAGATTTTTTGTCCCTAGCAAAACAGTGTTGCTGTCTTGGCTCTCAAAAGCCTTCCAACATCATGTGTAGGGAAAGGTCTCTTGAGAGATGTAGTTCAGGGGATGTGCTTATGTCAGTAGGAACTGATCTCCAGCAGCTGACTATGCCCGATGTTGAACTCTTGGGCGGCGAGTGTTTGGGGGGTAGTAAAAGTTGCATCAGGCTACAGAAACAAGGTTAAATTAAATTTAAAAATGCTGAGACGTGATCTAGAGCAGTGTTTCTCAACTCCAGTCCTCAAGGCGCCCCAACAGGTCATGTTTTCAGGCTTTCCATTATTTTGCACAGGTGATTTGATCAGTTTCACTGCCTTAGTAATTACCACAGCTCCTTCTTTTAAGGGAAATCCTGAAAACATGACCTGTTAGGGCGCCTTGAGCACAGCATATACATTGTGGTGTATTGTGCTGTAACGTGCAACATGTTGGGGTGCCAATCACATTGAATGGCAGGTATGTTGTCATGCATTGTGCCAAGATGTGCATGTTAGCAGCCCTTGTCACAATGGAGTGAATGGGCCCTCAACATTCTGATAACAATAGTCATCAGGACCAAAAGTGAGAATGATAATCCCCAACAGGAAGACATAAAAAAAAGAAAAAAAACTGAGAATTAAATGTGTCCAGAGCTCCACATTAAGTTGGTAGTTTTAGCAATGGTGTGCAGTCACACGGAATTCAATGAACTATTTTCCAGGTGACATAGCTCAAGTGACACAGTCCCTAACAAAGCAACTTGGTAGGTCTGTAAGAGGTTTCCAAAATATTGTGTTCCATCGAAATACCACATATATCAGCTACGAAACTTTTCCTTTCTGTAACAGAACGTGAATTAGGATCTTATTTCACAAGGGGATTTATTCCACTTTCTTAGGCTTTACTATAGTTTGACTGAGCAAAACAACTGTGTTCTCTTCATAGCCTAAACCAACTGGAAGTAATCACCGTACCTGGCTCTGCGGAGAGGTCAGAAACCCATTAAATCTTTTACACTGTGGTTCACACATATCCACGGTTGGGTGTACAGTTATGAGATACAATATACGCTATTCCTGTTTCAACTTCATCCCTTCCTTCCTGGCTGGAGTGGGGCTGCTATATCTGAAAGACATGCTTGTGGCGTTTTACTGCCGTTTAAATAGTGACTGCCTCCAGATGTATGTGTGGAATTCTGTCTGGTGAGAGATTGTGCTATTCATCTGTCATTTCTTTACCTCCTCATAAAAATATGTTCAAAGAAAACATATTGCACCCAGACTACTGAATGATACAAACACAATTGTTTATATATGATATGTTATAGTACTAGAATAATGTGGGAATGGTTGACCAAAGCTTAGATGAACAATATCAAAAGACATATATATATATATATTAGACAGAATAGGGAATGGTTAAAACTGTCCCATTGAGGGTATTTCCCTTTACGCCCTGTTCTGTAGATGTAATAGTAAACATAAAAGTGACCACAGTGCACATGTTAATAAAAGCATGTATCCATTTATTGCACAATATATGTAAACACTTACATTCAAATGAACCAAGTTCTGCTTGAGCTTGGAACAGAAGAGAGCTGAGTGCAGCACAACCACTGAACCGGCAAGCGGCTGTCATGCACAAGATCCCGGACCCGCTAAAGGGATGAGAAGACAGTGGCATCTACTGGCTCAGAGCACCAAGACAGCAAGCATGGGAAAGTAAAGGGGCATATACAATGCGTTTCAGATGCCCTGCCTCTTTTATAAAGAATACTATTAGCTTCCAGGTTTTCTTGTCAAAGGTTAGTTAAACAAGCTAAAGTTAGAAATGAATTGGCTACCATACACAACTGCACCAGAATTTACACTCCCCAACCCCTAAAAAGAATCCACTCTGCTGCTCCCCCTCCTCACTCCTCCCTGCATTGTCCCTTCTGTTCAGTGCATAAAACATATTCAGCATACCTTTTCTCTACCCAGAAGTTTGTGAATGCTGGCTTGGTTTTTATTATGCAATGCTAGATTGTTGGCCAGACATTCAGCAAATTTTGTATGGGGCCAAAGTAATACATTTTAAACACCATAGTATTTATAAAAATAATATTGAAATAAATAAAGAGGAAGAGTTTTTATCCCGATTTGTAGCTTTAATTTATGATGTTCTAAAGGTACAGTCCATTAAAATATGAACATTTGCCCTGAAACTCACTTAGGGCTCATTTACACTTGCTTCGGCTTAAACACACATTATTGGCTAGTTTATACTTGCTTCAAAACAAGGCTTTGTTAAAGCTCTCTGAACATTAGTCAAAGCTCCTGTCACTAAATAAAATGGTTAGCTTACAGTCTTGTTTACACCTTGCTTTTGCTTTGCTTTGCTTAAGCTACCACCCGTGTAGCTTAAGTGGTGCTTCAAAGCTTCTTCAAAGCCTCCATAGAAGTCTATGGCCAAGCTCGCTTGAAGCCCCACTGAAGCCCCACCGAAACCTCATCGAAGCCCCACTAAACCTCACCGAAGACCCACCAAAGCCTCATCGAAGCCCCATCGAAGCTCCACCAAAGCCTCATCGAAGCCCCACCAAAGCCTCATTGAAGCTTCATTGAAGTACCAACCAAAAGCAAGGTGTCAAAATGACTGTAAGCTAACCATTTTATTTAGTGACAGGAGCTTTGACTGGCATTCAGAGAGCTTTAACAAAGCGTGTCTGAAGGCAGGTTTTGAAGCAAGTGTAAACTAGCCCCCATTGTGCTGAGTTGGTTTAAATTTTTTTCCAGGTATCTGTCTTGTGTGGTCTGTTTTCCCGGATTCTGTGGACCTCCCATAGTAATTTCTCTTAGAGTGAGGATGGATGCCCAGTATAGAACCACATGACAGGAGGTAGAGCAGAAGTACTGTATGAAAATAAGTATTACAGCTGCATTGGAGATAACAAACCATGAGCACTTACCAAAAGCTGAATAAAAAACATTTTTTTTAGAATAGGTAGTAGTAGGTTAGAACAAATGTCAAGTTTGTATTGCTGTCTGTGTACCTACTGGAAAGATTTTCCCCTCTTTTTGTACTGGTGACCATTATCATTGAGACAGAAACCACTGGAAAACCAAAATTTTACAGTTCCTGGTCTGGTGATCACTGTAAAATGTTGTAGATAGAGGGCAAATCCTCTCACTTTGTGGAGATTTTCTCTCACTTTCTGATGAATCTCCAGGATAGGAAGGGAAGGGAAATCTCCCAAATAGGATATCGACAAAAAACTAACAGGTGTTTGAACTTTTTCCTACACTATCCTAAACAGAAAAAAAGAGTTTTGGCTAAATATTTTCTTTAACTATATCTCAAAGGTAACCCCAAAGTGTGTGCCTCTAAGGGCCATCTCACACGGCAGAGCAGTGTACCTGTAGTTTTCATGTAGGTTACCCATGGTTTTCCATGGACTTCTCATATGTCCCACATTTTTTGTGCATTTTCTAAAAGCACACCAGAGATGCAGCATACAGGACTGTTGGTGCACTTTCAGAAAACATTGTGGGACATAATAGAAATTAATAGGAAACCATTGGTAACCCGCATGAAAACTGCAGGTATGCTGTGCTGCACCCATGCTGCGGTCTGGCAATGTGGAAACAGCCTTATACTGTAGTCAAAACATAAGAACAAAAAAATTTGAATAGTTTCTAAGTTAATTAAGCACATATAGTTGTTTATAGGCAGAACATAAATGTTTATTTTTAATATAAAAGCTACATTTCCAAGAAAAGCTTTCTGGGAAGTATTTTTAGTTTAAAATAAACACTTTAAATTTACAAAATGCTATACTGGCATCTAATCACACAATGGGTTTGTCACCAAAAATAAAACTGGCAAGGGCTAAACAGCTTGGTATTTATCACAAAGACATGTTAATGAAGAAGAATTCAAGATGATGTTTATAAGTGGTTATACTGAATGACCCTACATCACCCTCCAAAAGTTAAGGACAATGTTTTCGTGGAAAAAAGACTTTAAAATGCAATCCCAACATTTTGTTTAATTTAGTTTGCATGTTTAAAAAGTCATGGGACGTGCCCAAAGGCACTGTTTAAAGGTCCACACTCATCTACACCAAAACAAAATGCAATGTAATTTATTGCAACTCACTTGTCCTTACGTGTGGTGGCTGCATGTGTTTTCTTTTTTTCAGGCTTTTTTGTTTATTTTCACCTGGTAATCCAAAGTACAACAAACGTCTTGTTCTAAGCTAGCTACATTAAACCCTCCACTGTATCTGTGGGAGGGGCCATAGTTGTCACCCAGGGGGGACTTCAAACACGTTTACCTTTTTCATCTCTGTTACATTGGGCTGAGGGGATTAGTAGTTCACAGAAGGCTGATAACATTGTTTGTGCTTTCAGTTCAGCTCACAGAAACTGTAAAGGGCACTGGCAAGGTCAACATGTATTTTCTGTACTTATTGAAAATGTAATTAATTTCAACCACCACATCTAAGGACTGTTAAATTCATATGCAATAGAATAATATATTTCTTTTGGTTCTTGGGTTTGGTAATGCTTTAATCTCCCTGGCGGTATGATTCTGTCTGGAATTTTGTGCTGAAAGCGGTACAATTATTTTGCATGGAAATTTGATGCTATGTATTATAGGCCTGCAATTCTTAGTAATTAGTTACTTAAACCTGACCAAACAAGACTCTAGTAGACATCCCAGATGTGATAAAGTTTGAAACACAAAATCATGATTTAAAATTTTTAAATAATATAATTTTATTCAATAATGTAATACAAACTAAAGGAATTTGTCAGACAAAGAAAATTCAATAAACATCCTGAGTTTGATAAATTTTGAAGCAAGGTACAGCACACAGTCCCACGTCACAATCCGGACAATAGAACCTGCTTTCTTTTCGGATTTTTTTTCTCTTGTCATCTCTGTGTGAACAGCAAACCTGGTAGGTGCTGCCTTTTTTGCGGTTGGCGGTATATAGTCCATAAAGTGCCGACCTGTTAGGCGTTCTGGGTTGGCAACACCAACAGCACGTCGTCCAGGTCTGTTCACATCTACTGATGGCATCTGGTGTTTGACAAAAATCTGCTCAGCCACCTTCCAGATAAAATCTGAATGAACAAGAGGCCTGTCACTCCCTGCTCGGTACAAGATGTAAGCGTTCCAAAGGCATTGTTCCAGAAGATGCCTGAAAATCTTTTTGTAATATTTTTTCTGCTGTTTCCGCATAGTCGGATAAAAGGTCATTGCCTGATCGGCTCGGTCAACACCTCCCATAGTGCAATTATAGTCTATGACGACTTGCGGCTTCAGCACATCTTTCCCACCTTTTTGTGTGGACCATGGCAGTGGAGGTATTGTGCACAGTGCTCATGAGACACACGTCCTTCTTGTCTCGCCAACGTATTGCCATCATCTTACCCTTCTGCCAGGCAACCATTTCTCCGGGTTTTAGTTTTTTCTTGCCAAACATAGATATCATGTCACGTCTGTTAGGCCTAACTGTACCATAGGCATCAGTCTTGTTTTGGATCAAAAACTCAAACAGTTCCGGCGACGTATACAAATTGTCCATGGTCACACAATATCCCTGGTTCAGTAATGGCTCCAGCAGTGTAAGGACAGATGATGTGGCCATCCCATAGTTGCTGTACCTGGGGTTGAACTTCGTGCCTTTACCGATGTAAATGACCGAGTTCCATATGTACCCAGTGGATGACTCGCAGAGCATGTATGATTTGATGCCAAACCACGCTCTTTTGGATGCAATATACTGGATCCAGCTTAGGTGTCCTTTGTAGGCCATCAAATTCTCATCCACGCTGACGTCCCTTTATGGCACGTAGGCCCGCTGGAAATTGTTCCCAATAATTTGGCAAACCTCCCAGATTTTTTTTAGCTTGTGCGCAGGATGCGTGGCCTCATCAAACTCTTCATTGTTAGTGAAGTGGAAATATTTCATGATGAGGGAAAAACGGTATTTGGACATCACAGTACCAAAAACCGGAGTGGCCAGTAACTTGTTGGTGGTCCAGTACCATTTCTGGCGTGGTTTCCCCACCACTCCCTGAAGAATAATGAGTCAGAGAAACAGCCAGATGTCCTCTTTAGTCACCGGTTCCCACCTTCTGCTTCGGTGAAAACCTGGCATGCAGCGTAGCGGATTGCTGCTGTTGGTAGCGATTTGTCTCTATGACAATTTTTTCAATTACCTCCTCTGTGAGAAATAATTGCAGGTATGCCAGAGGGTTGTCACGCTCAACTTTGACCTTCATCCCAGGTGATCCAGTGAAGGGAAATCTTGGGGGCGCTACCTGGTCCGTATCGCACTCAATAGGGCACCAAGTGCGCACATCGCTGATGTCAGGTGCAGGATCATCACCGCTGTCACCGCTGTCACTTGTCAGATCAGTGTCAGATGACAAATCTCCCCACGACTCACTATCGCTGAGTTCTGGGAGCAACTCCGTGTCGCTGTCGCTGTCATTCAACTGCTCCAAAGGTGATTTTGTAGCGAAATGGCGCTTTTTGGATTCCATCTTCTCAATATTTTATTGGAGGCAAGGGGCACTGGGGCAAGGGGCACTGTATCAGTGAGATCTGAGATGATACAATGTAATCCTCTCAGATTACACTGTATCACCTCTTTTTATATGTGTGTTATTGTGTTTGAACTATTGAACTTTTTGAATTCCCCGCCTAGTTCCGCACCCATGCACCGCTGCTGCTCGCAGGGAACGGAACTAGGAAGTGAGATGCGGTGATCGCGCTGGCGATCACAGCGGAGCACAGCCGAGGACAGTGGAGGGCATCGCTGGAACTCAGGAGAAGGTAAGGACTCCGCTGGATGCTCTGCAATGTTACCCCGAGCGTGACTCGGGGTTACCGCTCCTGACAGTAAAAGTCAGACCCGAGTCACGCTCGGGATTACCGCCAAGGAGGTTAAGGATCAACTCAGGATCAGATTTGAACAGGACATTTAATATGTATGACTTTTCTGCTCAGCGTTCCTTTCACTTACCTACTAAGTTGCAGGTTCCTCTTTGAGGAATTGTAATTTACTATCCAGGGGACTTTTTATTTCACCCCTTCATTAATTCTTTGGGGATCTGTCCCTTTACCTCCCAGATGCCTCTGAACTTAAAGCACTGGAAGTACTTTTTCTTAGCTGATCCTCTGCTCTCCCAGCAGATGGCATTCCCCCATGCTCCGGCAATAGACTGTCTCTCTGCATCCACATATTCAAAGCAGGGCAATGGACCTCTCATCAGTCTTGATGATGTCAGGACCCTAGACCACTGCCCATAGGGGAGACACTGCAGGGAGGGATTCCAGTGCAGAGGAGTGGAACATCTGGTAAGTAGACCTGCTACCATGCCCCATAGACCAAAATGAGCAGTTAAACCTTGCAGTGTGGATGCAGCCCCAAGGGAGGCAAGTCTTCCGGAGTTCATCTTTAAGAAGAACCCAACATACTGTGCATATACTGTATGTAGCATTCGCAATGCTCTTACATAACTGTAGATGCCTTTCAAGAAACACTATACCTTTCCTAAGGTTTTTATGTAATCCATTACAGTCAGATTCACCAAGTGCTGGCATGTGCTACTGAGTGGCACCGAAGCTTCTTGTTTCATTATTTGTTGTATACTACAATTTGCTGAGTCAGCAGAAGTGAAAATTCATGGCCTACTAATTTCAGGCTCAGGAGATTGTTGACAACACATTGCTTAAGAACCCATTCACCCCTCTTGGTATACTGGTGTTTTGGTGGGCTGTAAACCATTGCAGCAGCGTTGCTGTTAAGCGTTAACGCGTGTTGCACTCTGAATGTCCATAGCCTGGCCAGGGTTCTACTTTAATCCTTGGAAATACTTGGTCTGCTCTAATCATGTCTGAATAAGAATCCAAAAGAATGAACAGATTATGAAACCTTTATGCAGTTCAAGTCTTCATTTTCCATTTTCACTTTTAATAAGTTTTTATTGGGGTTTTGTAAGATAGACAATTGACCATATCTTCAATCATGGAATACAGCCAAGCATTACAATACAGTGTTGTCTTTCTTGCTTGTATTGTAATGCTTGGCTTGTATTGTAATGCTTGGTATGTGCACTATATGGGAAAAAGGGATTATGTCTAGCAATAATCCAACATAAAATTAACAATAAGTATTCAATATCTCCATACACAAGCTAAATGGTATTGTAGGGAAGGCACACATATACGGTATATATATATATATATATATATATATATATATATATATATATATATATATATATATATGTTTATATCATACAAAAAAAAAAGATGAAAAAAATCCACAAAAATTAGATCACTATATTTAAAGGATGTTGGCAGTCTCTCACATTCAATTCCCTGACTATCTTTCTTTAGATCACTAACTAAGAAACAAACTGGAGAACAAAAAGAAGGCAAAAAAAAAATACAGATGATTATTAATATGTAATAAACTTTGTGCAAGAAATAGCTAGTTAATAAAATACCAACAATTTTGATCTTCATAAATCAAATGACCATTACAAATTTCCTGACCTAATTTGTAGTTTTTTCATCACTGCCACACTTCAGAAAATAGCTCAGTTCATAAGTAAATCTTAGACAAGTCTCCAAAGTGCAAAGACAGTTGTAATTCATCAGTTGCTGGCAGTGTTCATAGCAGTACTATACAAAATATACCTAGTGGTGCTTATGGAGATTTCAGTCCAGTTCATAAACATGTCTCCACAGTGATGTAGTAAATGTAATGAATCATTAGCAATGCTCAAAGCTATCATGCATATACATTAATGTCAGTGTTGGCTGGTAGAAAATTAGCACTTGCAATTCCTTCTAGTGTCACCCTGAGATCCCAAATCCACAGTAGAAGCCCATTGTTGCAGCATCCATGACTGGGGATGTAACATATTCCGTGGGTGGCAGTATTTCCAACTATAAAGAAGCATGCGATCTGCTTTTTTTATACAATGATTCAACTACATGGGCAGTAGTGCATTGCTGCACGTTGTAACACACTGCATTGCAATAAGATGTATGCTTGCATTATTTTATCAAATTGCACACATCACTGTGGATCAGGTATTACCACAATGCATAGGTGTGAGACTAAGCTCCATATTTATAGCGTAAAGCTGGTCTTACAATAATTGTTTTTTTTTTCTCAGTCTGCAGTTATACAGCATGGATAAACAAATTTAACACTGTGCCTATTGTATTTTGACAGCCAGCCCCACTGCCTGTCAAAATGCCCATGCAGCAGCTGCATCTGATTGGATTTCCCACTCGGCTCCTCTGAGTTTTCAATCAAGGGATATCAGGTGGACGAGGCGGTCACCCACTGAATGCAAAGCCTTCTCTAATTGGATGAGGTGGAGATGCAGGGTGGTGACATCATAATTTCCACCTTGTCCAATTAGAGTATGCTTTGCATTTATTAAGCAAATGATCTCCTGTATTCAGTAAGAAACAGGGCAACCATTTGGCAAAGGATCCAAGAGATAGCATTGATCACTGTAGTAGTGGTGCCTATCACAATGATCTCCAGCTTCCACGGGGATTAGCGCATGCATACCTATATTGGTCCAAGCTGGACCATTGTAATTATGCAAAAATAGCTATACCTGAAATTCAGCTTGAATAACTCCAGACCGTTTTATTTTTGAGAATTAGAAGGAATATTGTAAGTTATATTATATGTGCATGCATTACTAATGATGTTAGTGTATTTTTATCAAAAGTATTATTTTGATGAACTTTCATGCGACTATGACAGGACCTCCAAAAGCAGGACCACCATGTTTTCATTCTATCCGTCCTGTGCGTTCAGAAAATGCAAAGTTTTGTTTTTAGTTTTTGTTGTTACTGTTTTTTTTCAAACTCCTAAAGCTGTAAGAATGTTAAAAAAGTGAAAAATTGCAACAATGGTCTGACCACCAGAAGTAAAAGGAGAAGTACAGTGCATGGCAGCTAAAGGATTAATAAAAATATGGGGGCATTTTAAACACTTAGGGGCATATTTCTAAGGCGTTGTTTACCCTTAACAGGTTAACAGACAGAAAAAATATATTAATATGATTGGTTGATCCATGTTTTAACCACCTCCCTGACTGCTCCCCCTTAAAGTGGAAGTTCACCCTAAAACTAAAATCTCTAAATCTATTTGCATCCACAATCTAAGACTAACCTATCTAACCCTGTAAAGCAATAATTGCTATACATACCTTTTCTGCAGCTGCTTCGGTCCCCAATGGCGGAAGCTGTATGTAGGAGACATCCAATAAAGGCTGTGAAATGCCAGGGAAGTGACGTAACCCATAGAGCTACTATTGCGCTTTCATTGTCGGCTGCCTCCTTTGCAACCGCCTCCGCAGAGACAGCTCAGCGTGAGACTGGACTGCAGCAGCTGCAGAAAAGGTATGTATAGTAATTACTTCTTTACAGGGCTAAATAGGTTAATCTTAGATAGTGGATGCGAGTAGATTTAGAGATTTTAGTTTTAGCCTGAAACTTCCACTTTAAGTTGCAAAGGCAGCGAAGGGAGTTGTACATACTGTATGCAAAAATGATCCATGCTGTCAAGTTCCCTGGATAGTCCCACCCACTGAACACAACCCATTCAACTGAGGGGTAAAACAGGTGGTGACAAGATGATATAACACCTCTTCGCAGCCTGTCAAATGCCCTTTCAAGAGCAATTCACATTGGAGAGGGCAAGAAAAGTATAAACGAGGCCTAAAGCAGTCAATGTGACTTTCACCAAAAATTCACAGGTGATTAATCAAAAAACACATTCACCTGGAAAATTCATCTGATGTGAATGTTTGATAAATGTCAGATTCACTATTTTATTGATAGGCCCCTTAGCTTTTTTTATGTCTGCATTAAAGCAATCGGTTTAGTTTAATGCCCCAGTCTCTAGCAGCACATTCTGTTTAGATACCAGAGAGAAGAAAATACCGAGCAGTTCTAGGTATGGAGGAGGATTACACAATGTTGTTGCTTTGCCCTTCATGGACAAAGCACGGGTTTGTTTCAAGCAATGGTTGTAGAACAAGACCTACATTTTATTTAGAATACACTTTTATACACATATTGAAATGTATTATGTCATTAAATCATAAAATAAAACACACCAGTCTGTCCTCTTTTAGTAATTTGCAGATTAACATTTCCATGCCACAAAGTTTATGAAGCAAAATAAAAGTTGTAGAGATGAAAAAGAGACAGTAATTACAGCCAGGTTTATAACTAGTTGCCGGTATGTTTGGGTGCGCAGATCTTTTCTTTCAGATAATATCGCTGTTTTAAATCCTAGCAATTTGCTCCAGAAATATCAAACAGAGAATTCAGCTTACGTTCCCCAAATCCATTGATGTGATTATTTTGAGGTTTAGTGACCTTAGAACTGGAATATTTAACTATGTTTCAAAATATGGCCTAAGTACTTTGGTATGGATACTGTTTCAGATCCTGTATTCCTGCACTGTGGCTTTCCTATAAGGAATTTAAATAACTAGTTTGGTAATTGCTAAATTTCCTCTGAGCTTAAAGAAGATTTATTGTAAAGGGAAAAAAAAAAAAAAAGTTATTTTGGATAAACGTTTTTGGCCAAAGTATAGTAGAAGTTATCTGCTGGTTGAGTTTAATGTGAAAATAGCCCTGTGTTGAGAACACCTAAGCTATAGAGAAGTTAAGTACCCAGCTATAGGTTCCAGATGTTCAGGACTGTAGTCTAAGGCAGGTTTGGAAACACACCAATAGAACTAAACTGGAACAATCAGCACTATTGGAAATGGTAGTTTATAGCCCGGGCTGGTATAATGACTTTGGTGGAGGTGCTGACAGACAGGGATAGATAACCAAGACAACTTTTTTTTTTCTTCACAGGGTTAAACTATGTCACTGTACGTAGGTTCATTGAACTTCTTTAATATGAGTGTTTTTATTTCCATGAACTGCATATCAGGTCATGTTCTTGACGGGATCAGTAAAAGAGAGCGAGAGAAATCAAATATCGTCTGAAAATTTAGTAATTATTTTGTTTTAATACATTTTTCATGGATTAGGTTCATAAGAGTTAACAAATACGTGCACCCCATAAAGCACTCTCCAAAGCCCTAAAATTTAATACATCAGTGGAAATGTACACATAATAGTAGGTCTGTGTGGAAAAGTGGAGTTCTACAGTTTATTATAGAAGATGTTTTTTATGCCAAAAGGTCTAATTGCCACAACTAAAGGACATTTACTTTGGTAGTCACTGCTTCTGAATTCTGAGTAATTTTGTGGTAAGTTCACTGACATTTAAATGAAACTAAATAAAAGCATAGTAGCGTGCACAGGATTCTAGAACATGGTTTCAAATGATTCCACATATGTGTAGGGATGTGTGCATGAATTCACCCTTCAGTGTACACTAATCTCATACTACAATGGATAACACCCAAGAAGAAAGTATATTATTTTACTAAAGAAATTGGTTTAAATAGCAAGAATGTTTTTATTCTTCTACATACATGCATGCAATATAGTTTGCAATCTGCAGGGACTGATGATATTCATAAAAAATGATTCCTTGAATTCCTAAATTACATTTCCACTGATCAGACAGACCTATACGGAATATCCTAGATAATAATATTATGTAATTCTTCTAATTCGATCATCCATGCTTATTGAGGCTGTGCAATTACAGGGGTTGGGGATCCCTGCACCCTAATCTGCTTTGGATCTCACTCAACCTGTTGACCAGTGATCAGTGGTGAGGGGACCTCCATTACAGAATGTTGAGGGGAAAAAAAAATAAAATAACTTTCCAACAGCAACCCGAAGTTCTAGGCACAGCGGGAGACCACTGTGAGGGAGCAGCAGTCTCTCTGCAGCCATCTGACATCCCCAAGCCCCCCCCCCCCTACAGCTGTCCAATCAGCAAAGAGTGCAAGCTTTGCTGATTGCAGAGCTTTAGCTGTGATTTTTCTGCAGTTTGCTGTCTGTGCCTTATTATTATTATTATTATACAGGATTTATATAGCGCCAACAGTTTACACAGCGCTTTACAATATAAAAGGGAGACAATACAGTTATAATACAATAAAATACAGGAGGATTAAGAGGGCCCTGCTCAGAAGAGCTTGCAGGCTAATAGATTTTGGGTTGCTGCTAAGGAGATCTCACTACTAATCACAGTACTTTACATGTAAGCTTTTTTGAATTTGATTTAGCCACTACCTTTTTAAGCTCCTATTTGGGCTTTACTTGGTTCATTATATGCTGGACGCGCTCATGATGCACTCTGCACCAAATTGTCAGTAGAAAAAGTTGCTCTAGAAATGAATAGAAAAGTTACCTAAGTCTTCTACCTTATACAGGTAAATAAGCAAAGTCTTTCAATTTAAAAAATGTGATTTTTTTTTTTTTTTTATAAATAGAATCTATGAGAGAAATACAAGTTGTTTAGTCAATTTATGAAAAGAAAAAAGTACACAGAGAAAGGGCAAATCATTGCAGGAATGAACATTTATTTTATTTATTACATGTACTTATATAGCGCCGTCAATTTACACAGCTCTTTACACATATATTTAAAAAAAAAATGAAATACAATTTACACATATATTGTACATTCATATCAGTTCCTGCTCTAAAGGAGCTTACAGTTCCGTAACTCACATTCATATACTAGAGCCAATTTACCTACCAGCATGTCTTTGGAGTGTGGGAGGAAACCCACGCAGGCACAGGAAGAACATGCAAACTCCAGGCATGTAGTGCCATGGTTGGGATTTGAACCAACAAACCACATGCTGATAGGCTGAAGTGCTAACCACTGCACTGCCCATCATACAAGTTCCACAACACTTACTAATTAGGTCCCATGCACACTGGGGACTTAGCCCCAGTGCATGGAGCTCTAGCATTTATCTGTGCATGCAAGGCAAAGGTGCTCCACCCAGCCCCAATTCAGGCAGCCTGTCAAACTCTATGAGAGACCGACAACTGTGACACTAAAATGCCAGGATTGAATGCACAGAGGCTAAACACCAAGTCTGCATGTGGCCTAAAATTAAATCTTTATAGTTACCTTTTTTTTGACAGGAGCAAAGTGAAACACTCTATACTCCTGGGGAGCATGTTGGGACACTGGATATTTGAGCAGCCAGTCGCTAGCACTATCACATGGGGTCATTGAGAAAGTCTGAAGACCTGTATAATGGATGCCATTTACAAGTGAAATTTCAGCCGCTTTGTTATGTCGTGTACACACGAGCGGACTTTCAACGGACTGAACTCCGAAGGACATTTTGACGGACTTTCGACTGAGTTCCGACAGAGTTCCGATGCAACAGACTTGCCTACACACGATCACACCAAAGTCCGACTGATTCGAACGTGATGACGTACGACTGGACTAGAATAAGGAAGTTCATAGCCAGTAGTCAATAGCTCTCCTTGCGTCATTGTTTGTCCGTCGGACTAGAATACCGACGAACGGATTTTTCGATCGGACTCGAGTCCGTCAGAAAGATTTGAAACATGTTCTATTTCTAAAGTCCGTCTGATTTTTCAATAGCAAAGGTCCGATGAAGCCCACACACCGCCGAACTGTCCGGCGGACCTTTGCTGTCGAAAAGTCCGGTCGTGCAAGATGTCTATGTGTGTATGGAGCTAGCCATGTCAACTTAGATTTAGGCTGGGTTTACACTATTGCAAATTGGATGTGGGTCCCCTCATCCAATTTGCAATAGCAGGAGATTTTGACCGGCCCCTATGAAGCCAGTTCTCATATCTCCGCTGCGGCTTTGGTGCGAATTTACACAGGGGTCCTGTGCTTCTTTTGGTCCGTTTCAGGTCCGAATTTAGCTAAGAATTTGGGCTGGAATCGGACCTGAATCGGTAAACGGGGATGCCCCGGACCCCTGCTTTAACCCACTTTCTGCGATAGTGTGAACTCAGCCTCACACATGGTTTATTCTCTTTGGTCCTGTGATTGAACAGAGCAGCATAGGAGCAAAGTAAGAGGAAGTAAAAGAAACATGCAGGACCGATGGTTAAGCAAATTTGTTGGCTGGCCCTGCATGGGTAAGACAGAGGTTCACTGTAAACTTTTGTTATAAATTTGCTTTTAATCACACATCAAATTTATGGTATTTTAAGATTATTGAGAGAATGCATTCCCTGGACCTTTTAATGTCATAAAGATGATAAGGTTAGCGTCTGGGTGTTTGCCAGTACAGGGATAATAGAGGAAGAGAAAGAGGAGAACAAAGTATGCGACAAAAAAGAAATCTGTGTCTGATTGTTTGTATCACAGAAGAACTGTTCTTCTGCTAACAGAAGAGCAGATAGATCTAATACACACAAAGCAGTAGATTGTTTAAAGTATGAATGTCAGCATTTTACCCACCATTGTTTCTGGATAAAGCCAAAAGCAAAAGCAAATGTTTGAAGCTTGGAAAATATTATTTTAAAGATATTGCAGAGTTTTCCCATGCTTCGTTTTCTTTTTGGAGTTTTCAGTTGTATTATTCTCATGGGGACCACAATGACGTATGCTGGACACATGCTTAAAAAATATCTACTATTACACAAGATCCCTTTTTAAACTAGTATTATGTGATTTTTTTTTTTAAGTTCATTAGTAGAGCAAATGTTTAGCAATTCAGCAATATAGCCTTTCTTCCCGTGTTCATTATACAGCATACAATTATATATATATATATATATATATATATATATATATATATATATATATATATATTTATAATATATATATATATATATACAGGGAGACATTTATCAATAAGGATGCACCCATTGGGGGTTATTTACTAAAACCGAAGAGTGCAAAATCTGGTGCACCTCTGCTTCCACATTGTATTGCCAAAGCTAAATTGAACAAGTTGAAGTTAGAAGCCTATTGGCTATTATTTACAGCTGCACCAGTTTTAGTAAATCTCCCCCATTGCATCCATTAATGTGCCAAAGATGTCTAGTCTCTTGTAGAAATGCAACAGATTTATCATAATGTCACACTTTATGTAATAAATGTGTTGTATCACTTTGGAACCATTGTTTTGGCGGATTACAGGGGAATGCAGCATATTTTCTACACTGTCACATTAGGCATAAAAGGAGAACTTTGGGGCTGCTAAAAAAAAAAAAAAAAACAGTAGCCTCCCTGGTGGTTTTCCCGAGTGTGGCTCGGGGTTAAAATTCAGGACCATTAGCGGTAACCCCGAGCCACACTCGGGATTACATCGCAGGATCCTGGTGTGGCTTTACTTACCTTGTCACCGGGATCCTGCGATGTCCCCCGCTGTGTCCGTGGGCTCCGTCCTCCTCCGAAGCCTCTCTGTGCCAGGCTCCGTTCCCTGCGAGCGTCGCGGCGCACGGGGGCGGAGCCTGGCGGCAAATTCAAAAAATTGTAAAAATCATAACACATACAGTACTGTAATCTTACAGATTACAGTACTGTATGAAATGATTTCACATCCCTTTTGTCCCCAGTGCTTTGGCCCATGCCCTGCATGCAGTTTTATGTTATATATACTGTTCTTTCTGCCTGGAAACTGGAGATTGTCCATAGCAACCAAAAAGTGTCCCTTTACGTCAAAAGTGGCTTTAGACCAGCTAGAAAACAGCGATAGTAAATTAGAACACTTGCAGAATTGGACGATAGTGAATCGTGGGGAAATTTATTTTTTTATTATTATTTTATTTTTTTTAATTATTTATTTTTATTTATTATATTATAATTTATGTTTTTGTGTTTCAAACTTTATCATACCCGGGATATCTACTAGACTCTTGTTTGGACAGATTTAAGTGTGTTATTGTTAAGAATGACAGACCTACAATATAAAACGCCAAATTTCCATGCAAAATAATTGTACCGCTTTCAGCACCTAAAATCCGAAATAATCATACCGCCAGGGAGGTTAATACACAACTTCATGCCATAAAGCTGGCTAAAGCTAAACTGGCCATACATTAGTAGATTTTCGAAAGAATGTTCATACAAACATTCATAAGAAAACTCTCATCAGTGTATTTGTTAACATGACAAATTTCCTTTGAAAGTACTTCAAAAAAAGTCTGCTTTTAACATTCAATTCTGGAGTGATTGGACTACCCTGAATGAAAACCACATTCATTGGAAATTTGTTCGCTGAAGAAAAATCTCCATTGTTCGAATTCTCTCATTACTGTGGTTAAAAATGAATGTCGATTCCAGCCCACCCATGATTAGAAAATCAACCTAATGTTCTCAAAATCACATTTTTATATGAAATACTACTAGTGTACAGCCTACTTAAGGCTGAGAACTTAACAATGACATGACCGCTGACTTGACCCGTCTGTTTGCATGGCACTCAAAACTTTCAACCACAAAATAGGAACTGTAAATGATTTGCACACATTGACATGGTGCGACACTATGAAATAGAGCACAACTGCATTCATAAATGTGCCTCCCAGTATTCCTGAGCAATGGGCCTTGAAGTATTAGAGAGCTGTTAAAGAATAGCATGCATTACAGGAGGTGGAGGGGGAAGCAACGAGGAATTGGCTTCCACTTTCAAGCTCTCGTCCAAGCATTTCATCCATTGAATGTCAGATTATGTCTCCTATGACTTTTCCTATCAATAAACTACATACACATACATATTACATACATACCATGTACTTTTTCTAAAATGTATAGTACATTCTTCTACCAGCAAATATTCACCAGGTTCTCCCTGGTCTGTAGTTAAGTTGGACGTATTTTATTGTTTAATGTTTGCACCTAGATGTTAATCCAGGGCTTCTCAACCAGGGTTCCATAGCACCCTAGGGTTTCAATGGTACTCTGAGGTGCTTCCAGAGGTTGATAGGGGGTTCTTCAGCAGTGGGTAATGGCAGATCTCCCACCTGAAAGTGACTGCATAATTCCAGGACCCTCACCTGGCAGAGCCAGCAGCATGGCTCCAGTCTGTTCTCTCTTTTCACAGGCAATTAACCACTGCAACCTGTTAGAGCACTTCTCTACTGACCACCAATTGAAGAGGGCACTTCACCAAAGCACACTGTTTTTGTAATCTGGTCATTATTATGATTCTATCTACGCTTAAAATAATTGTGCCGTTGGATGTAAAATGTGATCCGTCTTGGGTGTCAAATATGCTAGGTACAGCACATTTTTTCTTCTTTTATTTATTATTTTAACAAATCATGCTAGTGTAACATTAGTTATAGCTATAATCATATTTGGCAGGGGGTTACCTGTATTTCAGGGGTTCCTCTGGTGCAAAAAGGTTGAGAAAGGCTTATCTACCGTGATCAAATGGCAGCCCACCAGTGATACTTTGGCAGCTCCTGGGATTATGGTTGATCTTTTTTTCTATATTATACTTTTGTTTCACAGACAGATTTTTTTCTGAGCAGTTGTTTGATGATTTGCAGACACTTGCAGGGGAACCTATATATATTCACCTGCCAAGTCCCATTGACATGCCTCAGGATAAATATGCAATCAATGAAGACTTAACTTTGTAAATAAAATAACTTGGTAAAGCGCTGGTCTCCTCAGCACCCCAGTGCCCACAGAATGGAAGTTTCCTGATGTTCTTGCGGGGGGTTTCATGCAATCAACCTGCCCCACTGTGGTTGTCAATAGGTTGCCACCCCAGTAAGCTGGTACAAGGTTCCTTAGGGAATACAGATAGCTAAAAATAAGTACCTTTTAAAAGGAATATCTATTCTAGTGTTTTGTATTTATGTGTGTTATTGTCTGCACACAAATAAAAAAGATTTTAAAACATTTATATTTTCTTATAGTCTGGTAAATATGAAATATCATATGAACAATATGTGTAATCCTATATCCAACCACATTGAAGTTCTTATTCATCCGCACCTTATACCACTGTACTAAAAAACCTTCTATTTACAGGGCTCAGTAGCCCAAGCTATAATATAAGCACATTAAATTGTTTGTAAATTTTAAAAAGGAACTTTTTCCATCTGATCCCTATAAGTCCGGTAATTAAACTATGCAAGCAAATATCTGTTGTTCCCCCCGCCCAACCCAAGATTTGGGGGGCCCAATGACTTTCTCTGCCTCTGTGGCACTGAAATCCCAAGCGATGTTGTCAGTCCTGCCCTATTTATTTATTTTATTATTTATTTCAGTTACTTATATAGCGCCATCAATGTTACACAGCGCTTTACATATACATTGTCCATTCACATCAGTCCCTACCCTCAAAGAGCTTACAATCTAAGGTCCCTAACTCACATTCATACATACTAGGGACAATTTAGACAGGATCCAATTAACCTACCAGCATGTCTTTGGAGTGTGGGAGGAAACCGGAGTACCCGGAGGAAACCCACGCAGGCACAGGGAGAACATGCAAACTCCAGGCAGGCAGTGCCGTGGTTGGGATTTGAACCAGCGACCCTTCTTACTGCTAGGCCAAAGTGCTATCCACTACACCACTGTGCCGCCCATATTTGGAATCTACAAAACAACAAGCCTTCTGGAGATGAGTAGGGGGAGGTGTTCTGTAGTCCTAACACACTTTCTGACCTAGGGTGACAGCACTCCTCCATAAAGACAGTATGGTGACTGAGCTTTGTCATCTTTGGACAGGAGGTGCATTATTAGCAGAGTCATCAAGTAAAAAAATAAACAAAAGACAGTTCAAAAAGAAATCTATGATACATCTGAAGTCGGTCCCACATGGTTAGATTTTAGTTCAAATGTTTGTACAGAAATTTTGAATAAGTGTTGGTCGGGACATACTTTCTTCCTATCTCTCAGTCAACAAATTTTGTGCGAAAGCCCTTAAAATTTCCTCCAGACCTGCTATTTAAATGGAATTCCCAATGTATTTAACAGGTTTTATTATGATATGTACAATTTTTCCAAATGAAAACCCCATTTATAGTTAGAATTTTGCTCACTTGAGAAAAATATCACATCCTGCTCTTTTGAATTTTCTCGTCATTATGGTCAAAAATGATTGTCAATTTGATCCCACAAACCATTTGAAAATCTAACGAATGTTCCAAAAATGAGGATTTTAAGAATTAAATTCTATAAGTGTATGAGCCTGCTTAACCACTTCAGCCCCGGAAGGTTTTACCCCCTTCCTGACCAGAGCACTTTTTACAATTCGGCACTGCGTCGCTTTAACTGCTAATTGCGCGGTCATGCAATGCTGTACCCAAACAAAATTTGCGTCCTTTTCTTCCCACAAATAGAGCTTTCTTTTGATGGTATTTGATCACCTCTGCCGTTTTTATTTTTTGCGCTATACACGGAAAAAGACCGAAAATTTTGAAAAATAATGATTTTTTCTACTTTTTGTTCTAAAAAAAATCCAATAAACTCAATTTTAGTCATACATTTAGGCCAAAATGTATTCGGCCACATGTCTTTGGTAAAAAAAATGTCAATAAGTGTATATTTATTGGTTTGCGCAAAAGTTATAGCGCCTACAAACTAGGGTACATTTTCTGGAATTTACACAGCCTTTAATTTATGACTGCCTATGTCGTTTCTTGAGGTGCTAAAATGGCAGGGCAGTACAAAACCCCCACAAATGACCCCATTTTGGAAAGTAGACACCCCAAGGAAATTGCTGAGAGGCATGTTGAGCCCATTGAATATTCATTTTTTTTGTCCCAAGTGATTGAATAATGACAAAAAAAAAAAAATTACAAAAAGTTGTCACTAAATGATATATTGCTCACACAGGCCATGGGCATATGTGGAATTGCACCCCAAAATACATTTAGCTGCTTCTCCTGAGTATGGGGATACCACATGTGTGGGACTTTTTGGGAGCCTAGCCGCGTACGGGGCCCCGAAACCAATCACTGCCTTCAGGATTTCTAAGGGCGTACATTTTTGATTTTACTCCTCACTACCTATCACAGTTTTGAAGGCCATAAAATGCCCAGATGGCATAAAACCCCCCCAAATGACCCCATTTTGGAAAGTAGACACCCCAAGCTATTTGCTTTGAGGCATGTTGAGTCCATGGAATGTTTTATATTTTGACACAAGTTGCGGGAAAGTGACAAATTTTTTTTTTTTTTTTTGCACAAAGTTGTCACTAAATGATATATTGCTCACACAGGCCATGGGCATATGTGGAATTGCACCCCAAAATACATTTAGCTACTTCTCCTGAGTACGGGGATACCACATGTGTGTGACTTTTTGGGAGACTAGCCGCGTACGGGGCCCCGAAAACCAATCACCGCCTTCAGGATTTCTAAGGGTGTAAATTTTTGATTTCACTCTTCACTGCCTATCACAGTTTCGGAGGCCATGGAATGCCCAGGTGGCACAAACCCCCCCAAATGACCCCATTTTGGAAAGTAGACACCCCAAGCTATTTGCTGAGAGGCATGGTGAGTATTTTGCAGCTCTCATTTGTTTTTGAAAATAAAGAAAGACGAGAAAAAACATTTTTTTTTTTCTTTTTTCAAATTTCAAAACTTTGTGACAAAAAGTGAGGTCTGCAAAATACTCACTATACCTCTCATCAAATAGCTTGGGGTGTCTACTTTCCAAAATGGGGTCATTTGGGGGGGTTTTTTGCGACCTGGGCATTCCATGGCCTCCGAAACTGTGATAGGCAGTGAAGAGTGAAATCAAAAATTTACGGCCTTAGAAAGCCTGAAGGCGGTGCTTGGTTTTCGGGGTCCCGTACGCGGCTAGGCTCCCAAAAAGTCTCACACATGTGGTATCCCCGTACTCAGGAGAAGCAACAGAATGTATTTTGGGGTGTAATTTCACATATTCCCATGGCATGTTTGAGCAATATATCATTTAGTGACAACTTTGCGCAAAAAAAAATAAAAAAAATAAAAAATTGTCTCTTTCCCGCAACTTGTGTCACAATATAAAATATTCCATGGACTCGACATGCCTCTCAGCAAATAGCTTGGGGTGTCTACTTTCCAAAATGGGGTCATTTGGGGGGGTTTTGAACTGTCCTGGCGTTTTATGCACAACATTTAGAAGCTTATGTCACACATCACCCACTCTTCTAACCACTTGAAGACAAAGCCCTTTCTGACACTTTTTGATTACATAAAAAAATTTTTTTTTTTTGCAAGAAAATTACTTTGAACCCCCAAACATTATATATTTTTTTAAAGCAAATGCCCTACAGATTAAAATGGTGGGTGTTTCATTTTTTTTTTTCACACAGTATTTGCGCAGCGATTTTTCAAACGCATTTTTTGGGGAAAAAACACACTTTTTTAAATTTTAATGCACTAAAACACACTATATTGCCCAAATGTTTGATGAAATAAAAAAGATGATCTTAGGCCGAGTACATGGATACCAAACATGACATGCTTTAAAATTGCACACAAACGTGCAGTGGCGACAAACTAAATACATTTTTAAAAGCCTTTAAAAGCCTTTACAGGTTACCACTTTAGATTTACAGAGGAGGTCTACTGCTAAAATTACTGCCCTCGATCTGACGTTCGCGGTGATACCTCACATGCATGGTGCAATTGCTGTTTACATTTGACGCCAGACCGACGCTTGCGTTCGCCTTAGCGCAAGAGCAGGGGGGACAGGGGTGCTTTTTTTTTTTTTTTTTTTTTCTTTATTATTATTATTTTTTTTATCTTATTTTAAAACTGTTCCTTTCATTTTTTTTTTTTTAAATCATTTTTATTGTTATCTCAGGGAATGTAAATATCCCCTATCATAGCAATAGGTAGTGACAGGTACTCTTTTTTGAAAAAATTGGGGTCTATTAGACCCTAGATTTCTCCTCTGCCCTCAAAGCATCTGACCACACCAAGATCGGTGTGATAAAATGCTTTCCCAATTTCCCAATGGCGCTGTTTACATCCGGCAAAATCTAAGTCATAAAATGCTCGTAGCTTCCGGTTTCTTAGGCCATAGAGATGATTGGAGCCACTCTGGTCTCTGATCAGCTCTATGGTCAGCTGGCTGAATCACCGGCTGCATTCTCAGGTTCCCTGTTGAGACAGGAGAGCCAGAGAAAAACACGGAAGACGTTGGGGGGGGGGCATTCCCTCCCACTGCTTGTAAAAGCAGTCTAGAGGCTAATTAGCCACTAGGATTGCTTTTACATGAAAGCCGACCACTGGCTGAAAAGAATGATACCAAGATGATACCTAAACCTGCAGGCATCATTCTGGTATAACCACTCAAAGTCGTGAATGGCATGCCTGAAGACAAAAAAATGGTTAACAATAAAGCACAGTAAACGGTAAAGTATAAAAAATTGCATACCTGAAAAGCAAACATGATAAAACATAATAACAATAAAACATTGCAGAATAGAATACAGTAAAAAAGAGCAGAACAATAGAGAGAATAGAGAGAGAGAGAACAATAAAACGACAAGTATTATTTTTAATTTTATCTTTTTTTGTTTTTTTTTTTTTTTTACACTTTTTTTTGTAACTGTAACTTTTATAACTGTAACCGGTACCAGGTTCGGGTCTCTCAAAATGTGATGGCATCTTGGGAGACCCTGTGAAAGTGTGCCTAGTCTGTGCAATGCTGTACCCTACGCTAATACTCAACTAGTGAATGGTAGCGTTCAAAACATTCACCAATGCAAAGACCAGGATTGTCAGGACAGGAGGGACAATAATAGCGGGTGTCACGCCTATATCCGCGCTTGCTGCAGACACGACATCTTTTTTGGGGGGGTTCGTTGGGTAGGGGTACTCGGGAGGACATAAAGAAAATGCCTCTCATGCAGCCGACTGCATTTGGTTGGGGATGTGAATGGGGGAAGTACGGGTGCTGCAGAAGTGGTGGGTTCCCAATTAGGATTGGCGAATGCAGCAGGAAGGGCATTATGGGCACGACGGGCCTGTGTTTGTCTTTTTGGTGGCAGCGGGACACTACTTGTGCTTGCCACCTCACCAGCTTGAACTGCACTTATGGGACTCGCCACGTCACCAAGTGTTACTGCAGTGCGGGTTTGACTACGACCGGGGTGTACTAGGCCGCTGGTGCTTGCCAGTTCACCAAAACGCTACAAAAAAAACTGTTAGCGATCGCAGGGATCAGGCCTGACTCTGCGAACGCTGCAGTTATGTGTTTAGTGTTTTGTAAGTGACAGTGATCGATCGATACTGCACTTGGGTGGGCTGGGCCGGGCGGAGGGGCAAAACGCAGGTGCTAACAGGTATCTGGGCTGATCCCGCTAACACTGCGTGTTTGGGAACCCTAAACTGCTGGGGACGCTAGTATAGATCTGATCGGATCAGATATTGATCCATTCAGATAATATACCACTAAGGGAGGTGTACGGTGCGTGCTTGGGTGTTAGCGGTACTGGCGCTAACCTGACGCTGCCTGGGGCTGGTGCTTGCCAGTTCACCAAAACGCTACCAAGAAAACTGTTAGCGATCGCAGGGATCAGGCCTGACTCTGCGAACGCTGCAGTTATGCGTTTAGTGTTTTGTAAGTGACAGTGATCGATTGATACTGCACTTGGGTGGGCTGGGCCAGGCGGAGGGGAAAAACGCAGGTGCTAGTGGGTATCTGGGCTGATCCCGATAACACTGCGTTTTTGGGAACCCTAAACTGCTGGGGATGCTAGTATAGATCTGATCGGATCAGATATTGATCCGTACAGATACTATACCACTAAGGGAGGCGTATGCTGCGTGCGTGGGTGTTAGCAGTACTGGCGCTAATCTGACGCTGCCTGGGGCGACGCATATCACCGCCGGGCGATCAGGGGGCTAAACCTTTATTCGGTAATAAACGGCGGGTGCCCTGACACTGTAAAAAATAAACGAACTAACCAGCGTCACCCGTAACGGTTATACGGTGATCAGTGGTGAAAGGGTTAACTAGGGGGCAATCAAGGGGTTAAAACATTTATTAGATAGTATATGGGGGTCCCTGACGCTATAAAACGCTGACGGCGAACCTAAATATTTACCTCCCTAACTAGCGTCACCAGCGACACTAATACAGCGATCAGAAAAATGATCGCTTAGCGACCCTTGTGACAGGGGGTGATCAAGGGGTTAAAACTCTATTAGGGGGGGTTAGGGGGGTACCCTAGACCTAAAGGGGGCTACCACTCACTGCCCTAACACTGTAACTGTCACAAACTGACACCAATCAGTAATCAGAAAAAAAAAAAAAATACTGCTTGGTGTCAGTTTGTGACAGGGGGGGGGGTGGTTGGGGGGGGGATCGGGGGGCGATCGGGGGGGGGGTCGGGGGTGTTTTATGTGCCTGGCATGTTCTACTGTGTGTGTTTGTGTTTTGTGCACTTACATGTCTTCTCTCCTCGGCGCTGGAACGGAAACTGCCGAGCCGAGGAGAGATGACATCACATCCTCTGCCTGTGTGAAACTACACACAGGCAGGGGAGGATTCCGATTGGCTGGGAGCGATCGCGAGGGGGGGGCCACGATCGGATGGTCTCCCCCTCGCCTCCCAACGCTCCCAGTGAAATGCCGACCGCCGCTGGCACCGGGGGGGGGTCCGATCGGACCCCCCGCCCGCGGGAGGCAGATCACGTACAGGTACGTGATTCTGCCTGCCCGTGCCATTCTGCCGACGTATATATGCGTTAGGCGGTCGGCAAGTGGTTAAAGTGGTTGTAAAGCTTACCCCTTACTTACCTGAGCCCAATTTCGACCCAGTGTTGTGCATGAGAGCAGTGGCTCTCTTGGCTGTCTCTCCTCATAGGCTTGAAGACAGCAACAGTAGCCATTGTCTCAAGCTTTTGTCAATCACAGCCTGTAAGGAGAAAGTGGGGGTGGAGCTGAAATGTGCCCTGTGTGTCAATGGTCTCGAGAGCAGACCTGCAGGATTACCCCCATAGCAAGCAGTTTGCTGTGGGGGTATTCAGCAGGAGGCAGAGCCAGGAGTGCTGACAATAAAACCATTTAACAGAGCAGGTAATTATGACATGTTTGTTATTAAAAAAAAAATGAAGGTTTATATTCACTTTTAAGAACTGGTAAGGCACAATGTATGAAATGTTTGCTCGTGGATTTAGAGTGATTGATCCATCATCATAGAGTTCAGACAGACAAAAATATTTCTGTTACGTAAGCGATGGCAGCCTACTGATTTTCTTAGTACTTCACTTTTGTTGAGTAAAAAACATACCCCTTTGGATGATCTATCTACTTTACAGGGATCGGGCATGCCTAAAATCTGACTTGCATCTTAGTACAGACTTCTGGGAAAATCAGTGAGCCAATCACACAAGCAGGAAATTACATTTCTGGGGGGCGTTCAGTACACCAACTGTGTACAGCAGGGATATGCAATTAGCGGACCTCCAGCTGTTGCAAAACTACAAGTCCCATCATGCCTCTGCCTCTGGGTGTCATGCTTGTGGCTGTCAGAGTCTTGCAATGCCTCATGGGAATTGTAGTTCTGCAACAACTGGAGGTCCGCTAATTGCATATCCCTGGTGTATAGAATACCTCCAGGTCACCATATTGCATTGAAACACTGCAGAATGAAAAGGAAAGGTAATGTTTGATAAAATTCAATTACAATATGGCTTGTGTAGTAATTGTATATGCTATATTATTACTTTTTATTTACTAAATGGAGCTACCCTTTAAGGCTTCTTGCAAACTGGTTTCCAGAGGAGCTTGTACAAGGTCATGGTTGAGCTGCATGGGCTTTCCAATGCAACACTTTTATTTTATTGTGACACATAGTAATATACAGTATATCTACAGTTATGTATATAAAAGGAATTATTATTTTGTTATATCGGTCTACAAAATACATTGAAAATTTACAGACTAAGTTTGGTTTCATGTTCCGTTAATGTTTTATTTCCGATAGCAAGTCATTTATACTAAATCCTGCCTGTATAGATACAGTCTTATTTGATCAGGCAGCTTATGATAAGAAGAGGCTTTGAATCCTTTGCAAGAAAAACAGCCTGTCAGTTGGCTGTGATCTTTTACATTGTACGTATTTGGCACTGGGGAACGGAGGACCACACTCAGAGCTAATGCTGTCATAAGATGTGTGGATTGCCGCCAAGCAGTTTCCTTAGAACTGCCTAAAACATGACAAATTCTGAGAACATGTGTAGGTCAGTACAGCTTAATGAGGACACTGAATCTCAGAAATACCAACCTTGACATATGTCTGACCTGCCATACATCTGACACTATCCCTCAGAGCTTTTTTTAAGAGATTAGGGTTCCTGCCATTTTACAGAAAGGAGTCATGCATCATTATTTTTTAAAGGTAGCATGTGAATGTAAAGATGTACTTGCTTTATTAAGAGTATGTACATTTTCATTTTCCGTTATATACCCGGGCCCCAATTCATCAAGCTACAATAGCATTCGTGGCACCATAAAGCATATTTATGGTCGGAGCCCTATGTCCGGGAGAAATGTGAACCACATAAACACGTCACAAGACTAACAACATAAAGTAGACCTGAAGTGTGCCTTGGTCTGCTGGATGGTATGCCAAGAGAAGGGGGCATACCCAAGATAAGTTAGTGGATGGTTTTGTAGAGAAAGTGTTTTAAGAGAAGTGCCCTAAGAAGGGGAATGGGTGGGTGGGTACCGTGCACTGGAACCAACAAAGACCAATGTGGGGGGTCTGCTTAAATACCCCCGGGCTCCTCCCATAATTTCAGGCCACCATACTGGCCTTCCTTTTTACACGTCACAAGACTAACAACATAAAGTAGACCTGAAGTGTGCCCTGGTCTGCTGGACGGTATGCCAAGAGAAGGGGGCAAAACATTTGGTTAGGGAAGTAATTATTTTTTTGAGCTGATAACGTACTACTGGGCAAGCTTGCTGAAGGCTTGTAACGTTTCTGCTTGCACATTCGGAATGTATCGGGCAAAGCAAGCGGAATTTACACCCGCCCATTCTCTTGATGACATGGTCCGGTACCCTGTGTTGTGATGCTGCTGGCACTGCGCCGACCTGGAAGGAATATCCAGATTATCGGCCGGGTCAATGCCTAAGTTAAGCAAGAGGATCCAAATGTGTCTGGTGAACTGGCTATCACTCAGAGGGTTGGTAAGGAAAGGTAGCAATGGGCTAGACTCCGACAGGTCAGGCAGATGAAATAACGACTGGACTAGAATGGCCACTGGACACCAGGTGTTGTGAGTCTGGAATAGCTTGAAATCTAGCCGGACTGTTGCATTTTTGGACACTATGAGGTGCAGGATGACATGATTCTGATGGCGTCTGCGTAGTACCTGACAGCCGGGGCCGGTGACAGTGAACTTGCTCGGACATAAGAAGCCATTATAGGACAGGAAGATGGCTTGGAGGACCAGGCTGGGCAGTAACCCAAAGGGGGAACGTGACAGAATGGTAGACATGTCTCTGAAGATGGCGCTAGTGCCGGGTAGGCGCTTGCTACTAGTTTTGGGGTTGCTGCCTGTGGTTACCGTGTAGGATGGTTTTGACTGCTTGGGTAGAGAACAAGGATGGCTTGGTAGGGTCCTGTAAGGAGACAAAATGCTGGATGCCAGCTAAGTCGAGTCTGATGGTATTATGTGATAGAGCCAGCTGCGTGTGGCAGTACGATATGAAAGCCAGGATGTGTTTAAGATCTCCTAACACTGCCCCGAGTTTTGGGGCTAGAAACCTGCTGTAGGAATTCCAGGCTGTATGATAGGCCTACAGGGTGTTGCAGGATAACAACTGATTTACAAAGTGGGACGCATCGCGTAGGTGTTGGTTTAATCCAGTTTCAGCTGTGACCAAGGTGGGATAAGAGATGTGGTCAGGTCAGTTTCAAGTTTCCTATGAGAAGAATGACGCAAAGTTAAAGTGGGTGAGTGCGTCGGCTGAGTCTTTGCACTTGCCCAGGATATAGATGCAGTGCATTTTGAATTGATGTTGTAGGGATAGTTGCACCAGCCTGCGCCGGAAGGACATGATGGCTAGCGATTTGGACCTGCCTAAATGTATGATATTAGCTGTGGCCTGATTGTCTGTGGCAAACGTCACTGTTTTCCCTGCCCGGGTGCTGCTCCAGACTTGAGCTGCAGGCATGAGATGAAGGACCGCCACTGAGGGATGATTCTCATGGCGAAATCAAGCATGCCCAGCAAGTATTGTAGCTGTCTCTTGGTACACCCTCGAGTAAGGGTAAAGGTGTGAACGACCGACCTGATGCGGGTCAACTTGTCAGGAGGCAGGCTGGCCTGTATGGACCATGCGTTTAGCATGATACCCAAGAAGGTGATGGCCCGTGTCGGGCATTCCACTTTATTCTCTGCTATGGGCAAATTAAATCACCAAATACCCCTCTTATGCTGTTAACTAGATCATCTGACAAATGCTTAAGGGAAAATTTTTCTGAGGATATTAGGAAATTAAAACTTGGGATGTGAGAACAATGAGGTGCGGACAAATCATACACTAACGAAGTTTATTAGAATACATGGCCTCGGGAAGTCCAATAGGGCTGACTCTCCAGATAGTGACTTTGGAAAAGGGGCGATCATGTACCAACGGTCCAGTTTGGTTTGTAACAAGATGCCGATGGCTGACTCATCGGTGTCAGCTGAGAGTAGGTTCTTGCAGTCGCATGGGGCAGCGTGATGAGGCCGGTGTGGAATCCTGAGGTGCATCCCTGCACGTGGAAGGCGGCCAGGGAGGGAGTCGGGTTGGGGGTTAGGTAGAACCCGAGCCACCCGATATGCATGTGGCCTAGTCATGATGTATTTAGTTGCTTAACACTGCCCGTGACTTTGGGATGTGATTTATGGCATGAGAGGCAAACATAAAGGAGGTTATATTGAGTGTCGTTG
Source organism: Aquarana catesbeiana (assembly GCF_042186555.1). Lineage (NCBI taxonomy): Eukaryota > Metazoa > Chordata > Amphibia > Anura > Ranidae > Aquarana > Aquarana catesbeiana. The sequence continues at coordinate 606,161,866 of NC_133325.1, forward strand.
CAAGTCCCGATCCTTTTTTTTTTTTTTTTTATTTTAGAGCTAAGTGATAGTCGAGGATATAGACTGCAGTGATGCCTGGGTGCCTGGTATGGCTGACCCTGGTGGTGGGAATAGCAGCCTGAAAAGCTCGGCTTTCCTAGCTGTGGCAGGGTAGGAAATACCCCAAATACCCCTGTGCCGCAGTTCTGCTGTGAGTTTGGGAATGGTCCAAGCTCTGGGAGATTGAGTGCCGCCGCTTCCTGAACCCGCAGAGGGTGACGGTGGGGTGGAGGCAAATTCTTCGCTGTCGGCCTGCGACATGGCTTCAGCTAAAAGACAAGGAGGGGAGAATGCATATGTTTAAGATAAGTTGCAAAGGTAGGAGGGGACAGATGAGTTGGGCAGGTAAGAGAAAAGGAGGAAAATGAGAAGGACAGGAAAGGAACGATAGGCGTAGTGAAGAAGCCGGTTTGCGTATGAGCGCTGTTGAGTGGAAATTTAGAAAACTCAAAAGAATGCGTGGCAACCGAGGTGAGCCAGGAGGTGACTGGCCAGGTAAACAACAGCTCGGGAGCCTGTCTGTGCTAAGCACAAACTAGTGAACCAGAGCCCCCAGGGAGTACTGGGGCAGGGAGCTGCAGTCTGGTATTCTAAGTAGGAATGTTACGATCTCTAGCTTATTGACGTATGTTCGGTCTGCTAACACTTGCACTGCCAGCAAGCTTGATGTTGAGCGTCCTTGTGTGTGTGGTGATAGATCTCGCTTCGAAAAGAGAGTGAAGTGCACAGAAGTATGTGACAGTTATTAACGCCTCAGGAGCAACTCGAATCATGTATGTGAAGTAAAATATGTCGTGAAAGAGTACTTAAGAGAAATGCAAGGGAGAGTCACTTGTACTATGCATCTGACTCAATACCCTAGCTGTGAAGTCCTGGTTGGGGTCGAAAACTGGGTCGACCGGGGACCTGTAGGAAATTGTTTAAAAGGGGGGGTTTCAAAAAGCTGTGTTGAGTGAGTAAATGGTGTTGAGTGTAGAGCCGAGGATCCGAATTGTTGTGTACCGCTGATGCGACTAGATTTGGACCGGGCTGGAGTGTGAGTAATGGTGAGGTTTGCAGCGCAGAGGATCCAAATCGTAGTGCCAATGATGTGACTAGACTCATATCGGGCTGTTGTTGTGAGTAATGGTGGGGTTTGTAGTGCCGAGGATCCGAATTGCTGTGCCGATGATGCGACTAGACTCGGATCGGCTGTTGGTGTGAGTAACGGTGGGGTTTATAGTGCGGAGGATCTGAATCGTTGTGCCGATAATACAACAAGACTCTGAACGGGCTGTTGGTGTGAGTAACGGTTTGTAGGAGGTGTGGTGTTTGTAGGAGGTATGGTGTTTGTAGGAGGTGTGGTATGTAGGGCAGAGGATTTGGGACATACGCCACCAATGCGACTTGATTCGGAAGTGGCTGTAGTGTGAGTGAATTACGTGGATTTGTAACGTTTGTGCCGCCTAGGCGACTAGATACGAATGGTCCCGAGCAGTGGGCTGCCACGAGTCATTACATCGCTGATGCGACTGGGCTCAAATGAGGTATAAATCTTAACAAATGAATACGAATACATACAAATGATATGGTGAAATTTCTATGAAGCAGTGAGAATGAGGCAAGGGACTTACGACATGAGATGACAACAGTTTTATGAATGGGTAACATTATAGACAATGAATCGAACATATGAAATGATATCTGCTATGAATGGGTTTGTAAAGAGAGATGACTCCAATACGAATTGGTTATAAATGTATGAAACAAATCCGATATGAATCGGTAGTAAGTAGTATTAAATGGATCTGATGCGTATTGGTTGTAGAGTGTATGCCACCCCTAGCTCTGCAACCGAAAACAACCAACCCCCCAGGCTAATCAAGGTGCAGGCAGGGCACCAGGTGGGTCTAATTACCACCTTAATCAGCCACAGAACCCGTACAAGCAATACATGCTCCTCTCCAAATGGATGAGACGGCAACCCCACGTAAGTGAATCCTATAAGCAGTGAAGCCTTGGCTTCCAGGCTCGGAGGCTTGGATCTACAAATGAATCGTATGTTTGCAGATGGGATAACAAACAAGGCAGAAGAACCTACGAACGTACTACTCCTGTGCCAAATGATGTCGGGACATGAGCGAAAACAACTCGGCAGCAGGTTTTTTAACGAAAAGGATGCGGGATAGGAAGCATAATGGATCGGAAGAAAGGGTTTGAATCCTACCTGCAACAGTGAGCGGGAATTGCCAACGAAGACCAGAAACAGAGAAGCCGTGGTGCACTTGCGATTGAATGCACCGACTCACAAACATGAGGTGAGCTGGAAGAGTCAGCCTAGTGACATGTAGTACCGCGCACTGGAACCGACAAAGACCAGTTTGGGTGATCTGCTTAAATACCCCCCGGGCTCCACCCATAATTTCAGGCCACCATACTGGCCTTCCTATATATATCCAAAACAAAAATGTATTAAATTGCAGCTTTCCAGTCTTTAGGTGCGGTGGCTGCATTTGATTCTTCTTTATTTTCACTAATTGAGTATGCCAGTAACACACTTCTTACCTATCATGGCAATGCTCACTTACCCTTCTGTATTAAGACAACAGAAACACGATAGGACTATAGAACCTCTCCTACTTTCCATAATCGGGAAGGTCATGGGTCTGTAGTCCTCAGAGATAACTGAGAACAATGTAACTGATATCAGTCAGCACAAGCCAAGGGCACAGGAAGATAGCAGTTCACATCACTGATGTAAGGGGAACTCTGATAGGGACCCTGATGTAAGAGGGCACTCTGATGGGGACCCTGATGTAAGAGGGTAACTCTGATGGGGACCCTTATGTAAAAGGGCATTTTAATAAGTTCTCATGATGTCAAGAGGGAGTCTGATGAGGACTTATGTTGTAAATAGGGACTCTGATAGGGACACCTGAAAAAAGGAAGCACAGGTTTAATCACCATAATTTAACAACAGTCTAATACATACTAGGGTTTCCCAGTTCATGGCACAGTGGGGTTGATTTACTAAGACTGGAGAGTGCAAAATCTGGAGCAGCTCTGCATAGAAACAAATCGGTTTCCAGGCTTAATTGAACAAGCTGAAGTTAGAAGCTGATTGGATACCATGATTTTGCACTCTACAGTTTTAGGGCCCTTTCACACGGGCCGTCAGATCAGGTCTGCCTATACTTTTGAGGTGGACCTGATCGGACCCTCCAGTCTCCCCTATGGAGGGGTGGATATCAGTGGACAAATGTCTGCTGACATCCGCCACTAACCGATCCTATCCTGCCCGCAAAATCCAGATGAATGGTGGTCCTATTTTTCATCGGTCTGGCGGATCGGATAACAATGGACAGGTGGTCCGTTTCCATTAGATTCCCCCACAGAGGAGAGCAGGACTGAATCAGTGTCCACTCCACACAGTGGAGCGGACAGGACCTGTCATCTGTCTGCTCAGTGGGGATCAGCGGAGCGATCCCCCGCTGACCATGCAGAATCCATTTCACAGGGGCGCCCGTGGTGAAAGGGGCCTTAATCAATCAACCTCTGTGTGACAGACTATTAGTGACTCACACCCAGTGTTGACATTGTGCCCCTTGACTTTTTTTACTGAACCACCAGAAAATATAGGTAGATACAGGCCTGCATGCACCTCCAAGAGTGCATTTCTGCAGGGGGATCACAGATGTGTGCTGTCTAGAAGCCTGTTCAGGTCAAGGACAGGCTGTTAAGCCCTGTGGCTGCAGGGGCGGATCCAGGGGGGCAACGGGGCAATTGCCCCCTCCGAGAATGTGGGTGAGTGAGTGGGCGGGCAGACGTCGCTGTGGGTGAGAGAGCCAGCGGGCGGCTCCGCGGCTGAGAGCACGGGCGGCTCTGTTGGTTAGAGACAACGGGCGGCTCTGTTGGTGAGCAGCTGTGCGGCTCGGTGACAGTGTGTGAGTGGGCTTCTGGCTAATCAGGGAGCCGGCGGGCAGGGGAGCAGAGAGATAACATCATCTCTCACAGCCCAGCGCCTGCCCTGCATCCCTGCAGTTCCACCCTCACTGTGCAGTGTGAAGGCAGCCGCGGCAGCAGAGAGATTACATCATCTCTCTGCTGCTTGACTGGTAATGTGCTGCCTGACTCTGGGACACAGCAAGAGACAATTATAGCAGGCAAATGACAATCTGCAACGCGTGGCATGGGACGTGGCAAGTGACAATCTGCAATGTGTGGCATGGGAATTGGCAAGTGACAATCTGCAACGTGTGGCATGGGACGTGGCAAGTGAATATCTGCAACGTGTGGCATCGGACGTGGCAAGTGACAATCTGCAACGTGTGGCATGAGACGTGGCAAGTGACATGGCAAGTGGCAATCTGCAACGTGTGGCATGGGACGTGGCAAGTGACAATCTGCAACGTGTTTCATGGGACGTGGCAAGTGACAATCTGCAACGTGTGGCATGGGACGTGGCAAGTGACAATCTGCAACGTGTGGCATGGGACGTGGTAAGTGACAATCTGCAATGTGTGGCATCGGACGTGGCAAGTGACAATCTGCAACGTGTGGCAAGGTAAGTGGCAAGCGACAATCTGCAACATGTGGCAAGTGACGTGGCAAGTGACAATCTGCAACGTGTGGCATGGGACATGGCAAGTGACAATCTGCATCTAGTGACAGGAGACGTGGCAAGTGACAATCCGCAACGTGTGGCAGGTGACAGTGGCAAGTGACACGCTCAGGCTCCCACTGATTCTGCATTATGGTGAGTTGAACCATTTCATTTTTTATAACAATGTAATAATAGTAATAATGCGCTTCAATCATCCTGACACCATAACAATCATGGTGCCGTGATGATTGAAGCGCTAACACCAGCCATTTCCTCATTAAATTTACCCCCCAAAAAAGTCCTGAGACTAGACTCTGGATCCGCCCCTATGTGGCTGTACACATGTAACCACATATTTGAGCTGTAACATGCGTATACATATATTTGGAGAACGCTGCTATACCAATTCATAAGACACATGACTGCTGAGGTGCAATGAGCCCAGGTCCCATACCATAACATTTCCATAGCCAACTTTTAAGACCTTACCCCTTCTTCCCATCCAATAAAGACCACTTACAACCATTAATGTTGGAAAGGGCAAGGCCACAGCTTTTATTAACTCAAATACATAACATTAACATTTTAACAGTGCCAGTCACAGTTGCACTGTGAGCGCACAATTCCAAATGAGAAAGGGAGATGAAGAAGGGGCCTGTTCTTACCATAAGTGCCGGACCGGCTGTTTATCTCCCAATTATCATCAAGGGCATACCTATTAAGCCATATTTTGCTGGCAAGGTCACCAAAAACCGCAGCAAGCTGTGACATACCAACCAAAAATAGGGCGGGAGGGTGGGCAGCTCTTCCATTCTGCATCCGAAAAGGCCCAGAATCCCCTGGGGTGCCAAACTATTGAGCTCAGGCCCAACCCCGTCCCATCCTGCACCAATCCCGAGTGACCCCATTAGTCACCTTTACTCCAGATGAAGGAGGGGCCTGTCCTTATCATAAGTGCCGGACCGGCCGTCTATCTCCCAATTACCATCAAGGGCATACCTATTAAGCCATATTTTGCTGGCAAGGTTACCAAAAACCGCCACCCGCCTGTCAGTAAGCTACTGACGGGCGCCACACCGCAGCCAGCGCTTGTTCCACACCCCGCTGAAGGCCCAAATTAAAGATGTCCAAACCGATATCATTGAGATGGACACCATCCCTTCTCAGCAAGTCATTGTTATCACCTTCTAGATCTTTGTGGCAGACCACAACCCCCCCCGATCCGACGAACAAACTTAGCCACTTGGGCATTGACTTTCCGACGAAAGTGTTCCAGACAGGGGCCAGGGACATCTCGCGCCCATATTGAGCGAGGAACAATTTTAGACCAAACGAACATCAGGTTGGTAAAGACCGTGAAACACTGGGCAATGTCGCTTTTAATAGCTGAAATGAGATCCACAGATCGCGTGTAGCCAACATCGTTCCCACCAGCATGAACAACCAGGATAATGTGACCCAAAACACGGGCGCGGAGCTGCCGACATTCTGGAAGGACCTGAGGCCAACGCAACCCGCGCAGCCCAAGCCAGCGAACTCTTGCAACGTTGGATGAGAAGCCCAAATTACTACCGTAGTTTCGGATCTCCACACGGTGAGCGGCCCAGTAGATGAATGAATCACCCAGTATCCATATTTGAGCCGGGGGGAACCTGAAAATGAACACAAAAGATGTGGGCGGATATACAATGAAAAACAAGATGATTCCCATCTACCCAGTCACTGAAGTTCTGTATCGGAAAACCCCAAACCAGAAGCGGCGGTTGCAGCGCCGATACAAAAAGAGTGGGTCAAGAAATCACCCGCAGGGAGGCCTAAAGCCTCAAGACAAAGGCGGAAAACCCTTAAAATTGAAACCAACTCAGAGAGGAGGAATCGGCGTGGACGAAAAACGTGGGGGACGAGGGGTGCGCGGCCACAAACGGAAGGGCCAGTGACACCGGGCAAAATGGGCCACCGCAATGATGCAGGACTACTCTGCGGCCCCTGCCGAAGCTGTCGGTCTTGGATGTTCGCAACAAAACCGTGACACTACGCTCCGACAACGAAACGTCATCCCACCGAATGCCCCCCGGGGACGACCTGGATCTGGAAACTAATTCGCCGATGCGAAATGCCCCAAAGAACGCCCACGAAAAGGCCACCCGAAAAAGGAGGGTCTCAAACCCTGATGAGCACACCTCTGGCAGCAAGGACAGAATACCCGAGAGGATCTGAATAGAAATAGGGCGCCTAGAGTTAGGAAGATAGGTGACACGTTTCCAACCCCGCAACACCCGCCGGACCGGGAAAGCTTTGGTGACATCCTCCCACCCAAAGAGTTGGAACCACAAGGACAACGCCGACATGGCAGAGGAAACGGTAGAACCCAAAACACCCTTTTCCTGCAAATAAACCAGATAGACAAATAAAGCCAAACGTCTATCATCTGAAGAAGAAATGGCAAACTCACCGCCCGACGCTTGGGACCACTCGTGCCAGACCCGACAGTACGACGCCCACGTAGAAGAAAGCGATGACCGTAGATGCTCTAGCAAGCCCCGGAAACGAGATTTCATAAGTGGGCCGGACAGGAGAGGCCCTCCAGAGAAGCCAGGGAGCGAAAACGAAGGAACTGTTGACGGGAAAGAGCATCAGCAATATCGTTAGAGACTCCCGGAACATGTCTGGCCTTAACATAAATATTAAAATGCAAACATTTTAGGACTAAAAAGCGCAGTCCTAGAGGGGAGGGGAACTGGCCGACTGCTTGTTCACTACCTGCACTACGCTCATATTGTCCGACCAGAAGACTACCTGATGATTGCGCAACTGTTCACCCCAGAGCTCAACAGCAACAATGATCGGAAAAAGCTCCAGAAGGGTGAGGCCGGCCAACATTCAGCAGACCACTTCCCCTGAAAGAAAGCGCCAAAACCACAGGAGCCTGCCGCATCAGTATATAACTCCAGCTGTGAGTTCGGCACTTCTTCCCGCAACCAACAAGACTGTCCGTTGTAAGACTGCAAAAAGGTTAGCCAAATCCCCAAGTCGTCCCGCATGGGCTTAGTGATCCGGACATAGTGGTGAGGGGCCATAACGCCCCTCATGGGCCCCTCGTGGCCCATGACAGGCGCCTGCAAAAGGCTCTCCCCATACGTATGACCCTACAGGCGAAGACCAGATGACCCAGCAACAACTGTAGCTGCTTCAACTGCAGTTTTTTCGCCCCCTTTGCCAAGTGAACCAATGAGAGAAGCCTGGTTAGCTTATCACTAGGCAGCCGAAAAACCATCTCCACCCTGTCTATCTCTATCCCTAGAAAAGCCAAGACCATCACGGGACCCTCGGTTTTGTCAGCGGACAGTGGGACGGGAAGTATCCTGAAAAACAGAGAGGAGGCATTGACACTGGCCACTGCCCGCTGGGCCTACGAAAAGGAAGTCATCTAGGTAGTGTAGAAGGGACTGAAAACCAGTCTCCTGGGCAACTACCCATTCAAGGAAGCTGCTAAATAGCTCAAAGAAATAACACAAAATGGTGCAACCCATGGGAAGGCACATGTCGAAGAAATAGCTTCCTCAAAAGTAGCAACCCAGGAGACGGAAACAGTTCGGGTGGACCGGGAGAAGGCGGAAAGCAGACTCAATGTCCGCCTTTGCCAGCAGAGCGGACTTCCCCAGCTGTCCTAACAAGGTGGAGCGCCTTACCGAAAGACGTGTAATGTACCCTGGATTCCTCCCTATCGATGCCGTCGTTCACTGAGGAGCCAGAAGGGTAGGATAAGTGATGAATAAGGCGGAATTTACCCCCCGCCTTTTTTGGGACCACACCGAGGGGAGACACCCGCAAGTTGTGGAAAGGGGGGAGATCAAAGGGGCCTGCCATGTGCCCCAGTTCTAACTCCTTCTGAAGCTTCTCGGCCACGACGGACTCGAATTCCGCTGCTGATTTTAAATTTGGAGACATGGTCGGGGCGTCCGACGGGGAAAAGGGGATCCAGAAACAACGGTCCAGGCCATCCTTCAGGATCAGGGCCTCCCTACGAGGGGGGTACCGGTGTAGCCAGCGAAGCATCTCTTCCTCCGGTTTAGGAAGGTCAGTCTTAGCTCCTGTTCTGGGAAGCGGCTGTTTACCTCTCCGAAAGCACCGGCTGGCGGGGTGTGCACCCCCACAACAGGAGCACTCATGCCTGAAGCGACAGGCGGAGTACCACTTGCAGTGGCTTTCATTGAAAAGCCAGCAGATACCCTTTTTTGAAGCGGCTGATGCTCCGGATTGAGGAGCGCGGACCGCGGACTGAAAGGACGAGGGCCTGTGGGGGCACATAAGCAGCAACCACAGGCTACAGCCCTGACAATCGAAGCGAAGCTCCTTCCATGCTGCCATTTTTTGGCGAAACTGGGTGTCATAATGGAACCAACACTGACCCTCGTAAACCTTGTACGCACCCCAAATGAGATCTAGATAACAAAACAACGAAGTTGCCAACTACGGGAACCGCTCGCAGAGCACTCCCGCGTAGTCGCAGAACCCTTGCAGCCAGTTCCCAAAAGTCCTGGGAAGCTGTTTAGGTTTGTCACCCTGCGCCGATGCGTCAACCCGTCGAGATTTGTCGATTGTCTCCCTATCCGGCGGCACGAGGGCGAGGAAATCGACGAATTCACGTCGCCAAATCTTTTCTTTCGTCTCCTCCATTAGGTGGGTACCAGTGGGCGCAACCGCACACAAAGCCCCACAGGAAGCGGAGGTGGGGTTGGGCCCCCGAGCCGAAACTCCCATACTAGAAAGAACTGATTTGACGACCGACGCTATATGGTCTTCAGGGCCCGATACGGAAGGATCAGCTGACCTACCCCAAATCACTTCACAGTCATACTCACTGATCCGCGGAGGCATCACCGAGGATGGACGACCAACCGGGGAATCCGATTCCAAAACGACTCTGGAAGGCTGGAGACTGAGGCGGCCAGCACCTTGAAGACCAGCGGGGCCGTGTTCCGCAGGACCGTCCCAACCTACGGAGAGATCCAGGGGCGGGGGTCCAACCACCGACCCGGAAGAGTCCCCCTGGTCAAGGGCAGCAGCTGAGCAACGACACAAGCATCTACCGGCTCCAGCTGGCTGACCCGGGGCGGGAACTGCCACCAGCCCGGGTCTGGAGCCAAAATCTCCCGCCCTGCCGGGTGCAGGGAGACGAGGCCGGGTAACTGTGGCAGGCATCCCACTAGGGCCTCCGGCCTGGCCAGGCGCATAGGGGAGCATAAGCCCCAGCGATAGGATGGAGGTCAAGGGCGAACGACCATCCTCCGCCCTGCCGGGCGCGGGAGGATGTCGGTGGGCATGGAGTGGAGGAGGAAGAGGGCTTGCGAGCGCCGACGGACCCTCGCCCGCCCTGCCGGGCGCAGAGGGGTCATACCCTGCCTGGGACGTGACAAGCCGGGGGATGGAACCGATCCCCCGCCCGTTCAGGTGCAGGGGGAGTCCTTATCTGGGAGCCGTCCTCGCGGGATGGCCTAGGGGCCGGCTGTGCCCCGCCCAGGAGGTCGCAGGGAGAAACTGCACTGGCCTGGAGGCAGTAGCAGTGCTGCCATGCACATTGCGACCCCCTGCCCTGTCGGGCGCTGAGAGATGCTGCACGCAGTGACTTTCTGCAGCATCCAAATCTCCCGCCCAGCCTGGCGAAGGGAGTGAAATGTCCACCAGGGGGAGCCGAGCCGGCTCCAAGTCCCCGGCGGAACCATCATCAGGGGGACCAGCACTAACAGCCGTGGAGGACGCTAAGGGCTCGGGCGAACGGATCCGCCCTCTACGCCCTGACCCCTTAGAGGACATCCGAGCGGAGGAACGGAGCGATCACCCGCCCGATACGCTGACGGATATGCTGACGGACTGCCACACGAAGAAGAGCCAGGGAGCGCTACGGCTCCAGCCCGGCCCTGTGTGTAACAACTGGCAAGGGAGGAAGGCGGGCGCGCTGCCGAACGGGGGCTACGCGAGCGTGGACACCGAGAGGAGGCCCGAGGAGCGGCCTTAGAGGTAGGGGAGGGGGACCGCCGGGGGAGGGCATGACGAACGTGGGCAGCGGCGCCACGCTTCCCCGCCAGGGATTTCCTGGAATCCGCAAACACAGGGAAGATGGAGGGAGAAGAAGGGAGGGGGATGCTATGCGAGGCCGTGGAGGGGCTGGGGCTCAGGCGGGAAGGCGGGCGGGCACGTCTGCGGGCCCTATGCCTAGCGATATCCTGAGGGGGATCGGAGGGAGGGACAGGGGAAGGCACCCCAGGGGACAGGAGAGCAAAAAGCCAGTCAGCCTGACCCTGGAGAGCCAGCTCACGGACCTTGGCCAGGATCCGATCCGTGTCCATGGTTGGAGACACAGGGTCAGGTCCGAGCTCTTCCATTCTGCATCCGAAAAGGCCCAGAATCCCCTGGGGTGCCAAACTATTGAGCTCAGGCCCAACCCTGTCCCGTCCTGCACCAATCCCGAGTGACCCCATTAGTCACCTTTACTCCGCCCTAGCCATGCCCCCATCAGTCAGGGCTCTCTTTCCCGAAGGGTTCAAGAGGCCTTGATTTTTCATTATTACAGGACAGCTTCTAAATTATTACAGCTTTCTAGGGCTGTATGTTGAGCACCTAAACTAAAAACATATCTTAAATATCAGTAGCAAAAGAAAGCAAACAATTCTTCACTCCTTTAGTGTTGGCTTAACCTTTGAAGGTAACGATCTGGTTTTCACACCTAAACAATGAGTCAACACAAAGATATTCCTACATTTACATTAGTTATGTCTTCATGCTGATTGGCTTTATTTATATAACACTTTGCAAAGGTTAAGGAATTTGCTTCTAGTTTATGCTTCAGTCTCGTCGTATAAGAAAGCACATTCGTAGGTGTAAAATGGTATATATTGTCTGCATGATTGTGTGCATGACTGTGTATGTGGGTGTAATATATTTTTCAACTGACAACGTACATGTACAGTTTCTACTTTAAAGTAAAAAGATATAAGCAGTAACTGAACGATAACGATGTTTAGTTGGCTAAAGCAATATGTCCTATTTTTAAAATATAATATTCATTGTAGTCTTTTTTGGCCTTTGTTTCATCTCAGCACTGTTGCTCTTATACAGCCATTTACAGTCTACCTGCATGTACTTCATATATGGTGAACACTGATTTTATACATATTTTATATGCCTAGTGAAATTTCATGGTGCTTTCCGTCATCCAGGAAGTCACATGTGCCTTGTACAGCCCGCCATACAAGTGAATGGTGTACCCTTGTAAATGCTGATGCTTCTTTGGATCGACGTTTACATATGCATGTGCTTCTGACATATTTAACAAACAATGATGTTTTGCATTCTAGGCATATAAAATACCTATAAAATCTCCATGTGCATGGACCCTTAAAATGTCCACTTGCAATCTACATCGAAAGCCTGTCTGACAGGGTGACAATGCATTCACACAACTGGGAGACAGCATCTGATTGTTGTCAGACCATAACAGGAAGTGCCTGAACTAAGACTTTTGTGATGGGATCACCAAGTATTGATTTCATGAAAGCGGCAGATTTAAAAACATTGCAAATTACTGTTAAAAATGAACATGTTAAAGATAATATGAGATTTTAGTGATTGGGTTTAACATCTACCAAAGATTAAGCCTGGCACACATGAGCCGAATGTTGGGAGACATCGGCTGGTTAAAAGAAAATGGCCAACATTCGGCCCTTGTGTATGTCAGTCTGTCAGAGGAGCATGCTGGAAATCCAGCAGCCAACCGACTTCCAATCAGCGCTCCCAGCCAATGGCTCGGAGTGTTCTGGCGGGGGGGTCATCCCCCCGTCAGAACACAATAGCTCAGAGGGGGAGATTGCTATACTAACTTTGCATAGGGTAGCACAGCGGCTCCGCCCGGAGCTGGCTGAGGTTTTTCGTTCAACCCGCTCATAATGTGTACCAGGCTAATTCCAGAAAATATTTATGATAGCCTGCTGTAAGGTTTATCTCAGTAACTAATTCACATCATGATTTTTGTTCCTACCTTTTGTCCCTTTGTGTTTACTATATGTCTATTTCAGTTGTTGTTTTTTCTTGTTACACTAGTCCCTATTTACACAGTGGCTACACACTTTGTTTATAATCATCAACTGGATGTAAACCATTATAAAACATATTACTTTCATGAGATCTTTATTCACCAAAAGTCATAAAGAAATAAAATAAAATTAATTTTAGCAGCGATTGTGTAACCGCAACATTCCCTCCTCGAACTCTGATGGTAAAGGGATGGGGAAAGGGAAAAGAGACTTCTAATGATGAGTGAAGGAGGCACTGTCAATCAGGTTCTGCAGGGTGAGAATCTAAAGTTTCACAAATTGACTACTGGGTTATAGACACAGACAGTCAGAGGCCACCTGAAGGCTCGTATACGCGATAAGAAAATTGTCTGAAAATTTCCATATGAGGCACAATCAGTCAGATTTTTTTGGTCGTTAGTATGGTGCTTTTGTCAGCTGATTCCGACTGTTCAAATGACAAAAACTGTAGGTGTAAGCTAAAACTATTTTATTGTACGTGAACACAACGTTCGATTTTCATTTAATTAGTACAATTTTCATCAAAAATCGGAAAAGAGCAAGACTATGCATACTCGGAAACAAAAGAATACATTACAATACAATACAACACATTACTACTGTACATTACTTCAGAAGTTGTATTGTCGTACGAGAATTTATGTAAGTTTAGTAACCTCTGCCTTATTGATATGAGACTAGCAGGCAAAAAAAAATGGACGATCATTTGTCCAATATTCTCATCGTGTGTCCGAGGCTTATCAATGAAACCGTGGATCATTTTCTGTGGTTATCAAGATCAGAATAAAACAGGAAGCTAAGGATTGTGGAGGAGAGTGGCCTTCTTCCTAGGTATTTAGTCTGTGTTTTAGTTCATAAATAAATAAATGCAAACATATTTATTGTGAGGGACAGATAAATGTATGACTAAACTTTTTAGTTTAAGGTTTACAAACACTTTTACATCTATTGAACAGAGTCTTGGTTATGACTCCCAAAACAGACATAAAGTGAAAGCTGGGAAAAAGTCAGAAACCTATATCTCTATGCTTCCTTCTAATACCTAGCATTTTCAGACTTTCAGGAGATATCTACTGCAGCATCCTACCTTCCAGATCTTGGGTGACATTTAGCCTGACCTTCTATCTACATGCACGTGCTACACTATCAGCTTTGATTCATTGCTCAGATTTGTGAAATGAGCCCATGGGATTCCTCTGGGGCACACACCAGAGCTTTTGATGGTGGAAATAGATTCAAGTCATCTTGGTACTGGGTCATAATCCTAGGTTCATCCTGCTCAAATGTATGGAAGCTAACCCATATGAACAAAAGATGATGGGTGTGGAACAGTATCTGGGCAGAGGCTGGTGCACATAAAATCAATCCAAGGAAATATACAGCAGGCAGTGGGGTCACTGAAGGGAGCATGGAGGCAAACATTTCTTTGGCACCAAAGGATATGAGGTTTACATAGGTATGGTTCTTTTAAGATCACACCAATGACTACACCAGCTTAGAAGACTCTGTGGGCTGAATAGGGGAGGAGGCCTGGTGGCACGGGGCATGGGAACAAGGAAGGTAAGGGGCAGATCAGCTTCCTGACAGTGCAAAAGTAGAAGATGCCTGCACAATATGTGCCTGCACATCGACCTGTAGCCTTTATCAAGAGTGTATGGGACAGGGTGACAATGTAGGTGCACAACTGGGGGAGAGTTGTCACAGTAAAACAGGAAGTGCCTGCACAAGGCTCTTCATAGCAGGGTCACTCAGTATTCTTTTAATAAATGCTGCACATTTAAAAAGATTGACCATTTTTGAAAATACATTAACATGTTAAAACATATTGCAGATTTAAATGACTTTTTTAGAGTTTAGATCTGCTTTAAGTCACTTCACATTTGCTGTTTTTTCTGCTCGGCAAGTTTCAGGAAATTCCTGAGACTGCACAGACATCCACACAAAAAACAGGTCTTTAACTTGGCCTCTAAAAATCTGGATACAATGCTCCCATGATACTAGAACCACATCCAGCTTCAGTATCCCAGTTACTAAATTATCGCTGTTCAAATAGCCTGTATTGACATCTCAGGATGAGCAGCAGAAGTGGAAGTGGTGTGATGTCATATTGTGTATTGTCTCAAGGCAGACTCATCCATCAAGCCGTCACGTCAGGTTTCCTATCAGGGTCACTGAGTAATAGATTGGCTTGTGTTGGGTATAGTAATACTGTATGTCTATCAGACGATGGCTGGGATGCAGCGGTGTTCCTGCTGGCAGCCTGATAATTGTTCATCAATAAATGAGTACACATGAAGCAGAGTAAAGCAGGGTAGAAACTGTGTGCAGGCTGCTTCTAGCAACACTTTCACAGCAGACTATTCCAATGCTGTGAACTTTACTCGGCCACTCTGCTTCCTAATAACATGAAAAGGTAAGATTTAGTTTCTCCATACAGGGTGTTTATATTATAGGATAGAAATCATGACTGCATGCTAAACATAACACCTCATTCCTATTCATATTTCCTTCTTGTGGGGGAGTGAGACAAGTTTGGTTTTGTAGCCAAATACATAAACACTTACGTATACTTTAGTGGCAAATTTTTGACGTCTGACAAATACATTATTTTTTATATTGCATCCTTTACGGTTACTACACTTTACATTGCTTGAGGAGATTGTGGAGTTGATTTACTAAAGACAAATAGGCTGTTTGCTTTGCAAGGGAATTTTCCCCAGAGCCTTGTGAATGAAATGAAGCTCTGCTGCCTTCCATCATCCAGTTGTGTGCAAGCAAAAATGGTGTCTTTTGCACGTAATTGGATATTCTTTGCAAAGTAAAATTTCCATACATTCACTAAGTTCTGGGGAAAAATCTGTTTCAAAGTGCAACTTCACTTGTAAATCGAACAGCCTTTTTTGCCTTTGTAAAGCAACCCCCAAATCTTTAAGATGGCAAAATGAAAACCTTATTTTCTGCAATGTTGTCAAGAGCATCAATGATGTTAAAAGTGCAGTGACCTATGGCAACCAATTAGATTTCACATTTCATCTATCTATAATGAACACATGAAATGTAATTGCTTATTGGAGCTATTACTGGTATTTGCATGTAAAACATTGCTTATTACCTTTAAATGAGAGCACAAAGATCAACCAATTAAAGGGCACTCTTTTCTTTGCCTTTTCTATTAAAGGGGAGTCCACCCTAACACTAAAATCTCTAAATCTACAGGCATCCACGATCTAAAGGCTCGTACACACAATATGAAAATCGGATGGAAAAATTCGTACGACGAGCTGTTTGCCGATTTTTGGATCGTTAGTACGGTGCTTTGGACAGCCGATTTCGCTTTTTCGTCAGACAAAAGCTGGATGTGCAGACTATAAAATTTTTTTTGGATGTGAACTCAACGTCCAATTTTCGTTTCATTAGTACAGTTTTTGTCCGAAAAAAAATCGTAAGAGCAACACTACGTATGCTCAGAAATGAAAGAATACATACAAAACTATTCAACACATTACATCACTTCTGACGTATTCAGTCATACGAAAATTTTCGTATTGTGAGTAACCTCTTCAATTTCAACATGAGACTAGCATGCCACAAAAAACGGACGTTCGGTCATTCGAAAATCTAAGCGTGTGTACGAGGCTTTAGACTAACCTATCTAGCCCTGTAAAGAAGAAATAGCTATACAAGCCTTTTCTGAAGACGCTCCGGTCCGGTCCCATGTTGAGCTGTCAGCAGCAGCTTCGCTGTGGGAGGGTGTAGAAAAGGCAGTTGACAACGGAAGCCCCATAATAACTTTATTGGTGACGTCACTTCCCATTAATTTCCCAACCGTTGTCGGCTGTCTCCTCTGCAGAACTTCCACCATTGAGGACCAGAGCGGCTTCAGAAAAGGTATGTATAGCGATTTCTTCTTTACAGGGCTAGATAGGTTACCCTTAGATCGTGGATGTTGTAGATTTAAAGATTTTAGTGTTAGGGTGGACTTCCCCATTAAGACTTTTGAATGCTGATTGTTGATTGGCTGCTAAAGGTTTCTAGAAACCAGTTATTTTTCCTTGTTATAAAATAAATCAACCAAATTAATAATTTTCTCTATAAATTAAGATGATAAATGTTGTTTTCTTACATTTTTAATTAAACCTTCCAGAAGCTCTCTTGTTATGTCCCCTTGTGAACAAATATCTAGGCATAAAAATTCCTTATCACAAATTATTCACAACTTATCACCAAGGTTGACAAAATATATATAGAAATAATATGTAAATCACCAACGAACTTCTTAGATATGGCCATGTCCAGATCAACTTGATTATGATAGCTGGAAACCTATTCCATTTTGGTAGACTACAGTGATCAAATGAGTATGATTGCAATGGTTTGACTATGGCTGTGCCCTCAGATTGTAGCGCTCTCTACAGATTTATACAAGTCCTTCTGGCTTGTGTAATATATGTAAGAAAGTGCCTCTAACTCAACCAATGCATGTGCTGCCTGGACTCTGATGTCATCTAACTGCTACAGTATCAGTATTATTGTTTGTTCCATCTCTTATGAAGAGACATTGCAGTATGTTTCAGTGCAATTATTTCTTCTGTAATAAAAAAAACAAAACATTTAGTAACAACAAATACAGATAATTGACACATAAAGTGCAAGATGGAAAGGCTAAATGAAACCTGTACTGAGGAATAATAGAGGATTTCCCTGATGACCTCTACTTCTAAAAATACTAATTCCTTCAGTGGCTTCTTGACTTTAAGGCGGGCCATAGATTATGCAAATTTCTTTCCTTCCACCACGGGTAGAAGAAAATAAATTTGTTTGATAACTCCATCAGCAGAGTAATGCCCCGTACACACGGTCGGATTTTCCGACAGAAAATGTGTGATAGGACCTTGTTGTCAGAAATTCCGACCGTGTGTAGGCTCCATCACACATTTTCCATCGGATTTTCCGACACACAAAGTTTGAGAGCAGGCTATAAAATTTTCCGACAACAAAATCCGTTGTCGGAATTTCCGATCGTGTGTACACAAATCCGACGCACAAAGTGCCACGCATGCTCAGAATAAATAAAGAGATGAATGCTATTGGCTACTGCCCCGTTTATAGTCCCGACGTACGTGTTTTACGTCACCGCGTTCAGAATGATCGGATTTTCCGACAACTTTGTGTGACCGTGTGTATGCAAGACAAGTTTGAGCCAACATCCATCGGAAAAAATCCTAGGATTTTGTTGTCAGAATGTCCGAACAAAGTCCGACCGTGTGTACAGGGCATTAGTGTTGATGGGGGAACCCCTCCCGCAGTGCTATTGTGTTCTGCCAGTGGGGAGCACGGGGAGCCTTCCCTGTCAGCAGAATGAAATAATTAGTGTTGCCGGCTATATCTGGTGGCATTAATCATTGGAGAAAAACTCGACAGGCAGGTTCTACACAAGTTGATCGATAGACTAACTTGAGTACAACCAGAGTGCCCATACATGGATCGAAATTTGGCTAATTCAGCAGCGGAATTTTGGTGTATGGCTGGCTTAAGTCACTGACTTGGAAGTCTGCACGATAGAAGTTCTGTCTTTCCATTGCATTTCCTGATCTCTTTGTCGAAATCCATGGTTTATAAGGACATTGTCAGTGAAGTTAGTTAAAAGTTTTTTTGTAAAGGTTGAAAAATACCCTTTAAGGCTGGGTTCACACTGGTGTAATCACAGTCATCGCATGTATGGCTGAAATCGCATCGCATTCGCACTTTTTTTGGTCCGTACTGTAATCGGATCACGTGGGTAGTCACACCCATGCCACCCGATTCTTGTACCACTTCACAGTTCGCAATGCGATCTGCAAACCGATTTGGGGGTGTCATTAACCTTACATTGACACCCGCAGCAGTTTGCAGATGTCAGTGTGAACTGCCTGCAATTCAGGTGCGATGCGGGAACCCACACAAGAATCGCAGGGCTTCGATTCTTGTGCGGGTTCCCGCATCACACCTGAATCGCAGGGTTTCCCGCATCGCACCAGTGTGAACCCAGCCAAACCCAGGTAAATTGGTAGTAAACCGCAGCCTATTTTTAAAAAAATCTGCAAGCTAAAGGCATAATGGGCTAGTATGCATCACATACTAGCCCATTATGAAATGTTTACCTTAGAACGAAGCCCTCCAGCGGCGCACTGTCAGTGCTGACAAGGCTTCCATCTTCACCCGGTCTTCCTTCCGGGTTCGCATCCTCTGGCCATCTGCTTGGGAGTCAAAGCTCTGAAGGGACGGCACATGTATGCCATCCCTTTAGACCACATGCGGCGGTGATGTCACCGGCTGCATGCATCGTGAATATCTCCTAAACGATGCAAGTTTAGGAGATATTGACTGTACCTACAGGTAGGCCTTATCATAGGCTTACCTGTAGGTACAAGTTTTAAAAAAGACTTTACTATCACTTCAACTTTGGTATATACAGTATATATATATATATATATATATATATATATATATATATATATATATATATACATTTTTGTACAATGTAAAGAAGTGAGTGTACAGCTTGCATAACAGTGTAAATTTTCTGTCCCCTCAAAATAACTCAACACACAGCCATTAATGTCTAAACCACTGGTAACAAAAGTGAGTACACCCCTAAGTGAAAATGTCCAAATTGGGCCCAAAGTGTCAATATTTTTTGTGGCCACCATTATTTTCCAGCACTGCCTTAACCCTCTTGGGCATGGAGTTGACCAGAGCTTCACAGGTTGCCATTGGAGTCCTCTTCCACTTCTCCATGACGACATCACGGAGCTGGTGGATGTTAGAGACCTTGCGCTCCTCCACCTCCCATTTGAGGATGCCCCACAGATGCTTAATAGGATTTAAGTCTGGAGACATGCTTGGCCAGTCCATCACCATTACCCTCAGCTTCTTTAGCCAGGCAGTGGTCATCTTGGAGGTGTGTTTGGGGTCATTATCATGTTGGAATACTGCCCTGCGGCCCAGTCTCTGAAGGGAGAGGATCATGCTCTGCTTCTGTATGTCACAGTACATGTTGGCATTCATGGTTCCCTCAATGAATTGTAGCTCCCCAGTTCCGGCAGCACTCATGCAGCCCCAGACAATGACGCTCCCACCACCATGCTTGACTGTAGGCAAGACACACTTGTCTTTGTACTCCTCACCTGGTTGCCACCACACACGCTTGACACCATCTGAACCAAATAAGGTTATCTTGGTCTCATCAGACCACAGAACATGGTTCCAGTAATCCATGTCCTTAGTCTGCGTGTCTTCAACAAACTGTTTGCAGGCTTTCTTGTGCATCATCTTTAGAAGAGTCTTCCTTCTGGGACGACAACCATGCAGACCAATTTGATGCAGTGTGCAACGTATGGTCTGAGCACTGACAGGCTGACCCCACACCCTTTCAACCTCTGCAGCAATGTTGGCAGCACTCATATGTCTATTTCCCAAAGACAACCTCTGGATATGATCCTGAGCACATCCACTCAACTTCTTTGGTCGACCATGGCGAGACCAGTTCTGAGTGGAACCTGTCCTGTTAAACCGCTGTATGGTCTTGGCCACTGTGCTGCAGCTCAGTTTCAGGGTCTTGGTAATCTTTGCATAGCCTAGGCCATCTATGTAGAGCAACAATTCTTTTTTTCAGATCCTCAGAGAGTTCTTTGCCATGAGGTGCCATGTTGAACTTCCAGTGACCAGTATGAGAGCGTGAGAGCGATAACACCAAATTTAACACACCTGCTCCCCATTCACACCTGAGACCTTGTAACACTAATGAGTCACATGACACCGGGGAGGGAAAATGGCTAATTGGGCCCAATTTGGACATTTTTACCTGGGGTGTACTCACTTTTGTTGCCATCAGTTTAGACATTAATGGCTGTGTGTTGAGTGATTTTGAGGGGACAGCAAATTTACTGTTATACAAGCTGTACACTCACTACTTTACATTTATAGGTGTAATTTCTTCAGTGTTGTCACATGAAAAGATTTAATAAAATATTTACAAAAATGTGAGGGGTGTACTCACTTTTGTGAGATACTGTATACACAACGTGAAGAATCAGTGCTGTCGGTTAAGTATTAAACATGATATCGGCAACCTCATCAATGTAACAAAGTTATTATTATTATAGTAGTAGCTTGCTTGATATTGTATCTTCACCGTGAGCGCTGAGGGAGAGATATCTATAGTTGTTTGATTATTTCTCAATTTTTGACTTCATCAATGTCCTTCTGCAAACACCCTTTGGTTAGTGTTATCACACTGCTAGTATCTTTTTAAATTTGACAAATTATGCTTTCTTACTTTTTTGTTTTAGAAATGGAGGTCATGTAACTGTTCTACCATGCATCAAAGCTTCACTATCCAGTGAAAGGGGGCAATTCTGGTCTGAGGTATCTGCAGTGGGAATGGTTAGGTGCTTTCTCTACAGTGATAGTGACAAGAAAATGGAGAAGGCCTCTGCATGCCTACACTGAATTGTAGTTCTGCAGTTGCTGGACAGCAGGGATGAGTAAATTTGCCCATGTTCAGTTTGAGTTGGGTTTGATGAGCCTAGTGGGAAGTCCACAAACCCAAAACCTAGTGCCAAACCCCATTGAAGTCTAAGGGAGGATTAAACTAGTAATTTTTTGCTATTTTTTTAGGCAACCTATTGTTGAAAAAAAGGTCATGCTGCCATGGGGTACATGTACCAAGGGCAACATTGAAAATTTACAAATGCTTTGAATAACATTCTTGGGCAAACCCAAACATCAGCCCCTTCCAGGAGACTGAACACAAGGGTACTTTAGTACCTCCTATTCATTCGCACAAAGAGTTAGAAGCAAATAAAGAGAGGAACACAGTAAAACAGTCCTTTAATTGAAATAAAACAAAAAGACATACAAAATAAATGTTAATGTATAATAAAGGGAAAAGTTTTTTTTCGTCTTGGATAGAGTGGAGAGGGATTAGAACATCTGTCCGTTTTTATTGCTGTCTGTGCCCCCGTTGAGGAGTGTCACCCTCTCTATTTGTCCTGTTTACCATTATCATTGAAAGTGAAAGTAAAAGAAAATTCCAAATTTTGGGTTGTCCCCAGAAAAGTAATAGAGGTAAAATCTTCCAAAAGTACTGGTGACCTGGGGGGTCCCCAAGGAATTCCCTTGATTTATAGGGATTTCCTCTCACTTCCTTTGGCTATGGGACATGAAGTGAAGGGAAATCTCCCAAATGGGGCACAGATGGTGAAAAAAAAAAATCTAACACAGGTTATAACCCTCCCTTTCTCTATCCAAAATTAAAATAAAAGTTTTGCCTATAGTTCCACTTTAATTACTGTATCTCCCTCAATCACTGTAAGTCCATTGTCAGTTACAACATCCACCAATGTAAATCCTCATCTATCACAAAGACCTAATGGCTGCTGACTCACATCACAAAATTAGAGACCCTAGGTGATGAGGTCATTGACCACATTTGGATACCTGGAATCCCTGGCTATCTGTTTACATTACACCGTCACTGGCCCCGTAATCATCTGGGACCGGTCACGTGTCCCAGATGATTGACAAGAGGGAGGGTAGAGAGGCGATCTCCCTTCCTGTGCCGAGGGAAGTGATGTCACCAGCCCAAATATAGAAAATAGTGAAAAACTGCGCTAAAAACCAAATATAAATCAAATAATGTGAAAAGCAGCAATCCCCACAAAAAACATCAATTGTGGAAAAACATACGAAAAATAAGGGGTTGCGCTAATACTAGTATAACATAAAATTTACAGTGAAGGAAAATTCATATAGTAATCATAAATAAAAATGAATCAATGTGCAAAGCATTTGGTGATAATGAAAAAAAGTCCCATCAGATAAAATGTCAATTTAAATATCATAGAGAGTCTAAATCACCAACGATAAACAACAAAAGTCCAAGTGATAATAGTGAAGTTCTGTGACAGCAAAGAAGGATCCACCACCAGAAATGGAAGGGGTTACTCCTTACCAGAAAGCCATGACCCCCCACCACAGAGGATCACAGCGAGCAGGAATCTTTAAAAACCATAAATGGGAACTGCCAGCGGTGTCCACCGGAGGTCATCTCATTATCAGCCACTCCAACGAACCCAAGGCTCAGATACCATAAAATATAGAAAGAGCTCACATAGTGTAAAACCGATATCATTTATTAAAAATAGATAAGATACAAATGCACACTTACAGAGTGTAAATAGATAGAACAAAGTCCGGCTCCGTGGCCACCGGAGCTCGGACAAACCCGTCCTGCTGGAATGCAACTCGCTTGGGGGTGACGTCAGCGCGTCGTCTGGCTCCGCCCTACGCGTTTCGTGACATCATCACGTCTTCCAGGGGCACAGGCGGCGCGCTGCGTCATCCCCCTTAAGTAGTGTTAAAACTGGACCAAGCCTCGCTATGGATCATTACACACAATGGACCGTCCCGACCACCGCACACACTTCCGGCATCCGGATGCGCTCCACAGTGTGAACCACCAGCAGAGGCCATACAATCCAGGCAACACATACGAACCAATACATGATCATAAAAATCCTGTACAAAAACCAACTTAACCCAACATAGTACTTTGTGTAGATGGACACAATACCCAATACATATGTGTGACTAGACACAAAATAAGTAAAATAAAATGAAATAAACCATCCCTGCAGTTCTTAACGCCATTGGGTCCCTAATTAGAAACAAGAGATCCAGGTTGGATGATTGAAACCAATCGAACGTAAGAACAAACAGAATCTAAATGAAACTAAAAAAGGGCTGATAAAAAGCCAATAAGGGATATGGATGACCATATTCCTCCAAGCTTGCATCTGGGTCTAGATTCTAAAGGCCAGAAATGCCATTCTAAAAAAAACAGTGGCGTCTGGACTGACCCTACCACCTGGGAACGACAACGCCATCCAATGGTAAAGCCTGAAAGGCTCACCGGGAGGCATATGCCGTTTTCCCTGATAGTCAGAGGTGAAAATAAAATTAACAAAAATAAAATAAAAAATGAAAAATAAAACTAAATTGGCTCCAGGTAGGTAGATGAGGACTTAGAGCGGAAGAGGTCCTCAAAGGGGCCCCTATCCAATTGCTCTAAAAATATTGAAAAATTCCTCTCTACCTTAAACATCAGGGTTACTAAACAAGAAGTTAAAAAATGTGTTGATTGTGGTCACCAACCAACATCACTTAACAGGTAGCACCATCTGGTGGATGTATCAAAAACTGCTGCAGATACCTGTATTCTAAACTGGAGTGCCAATATATATCCACTTGGTATAAAACGCTGCCAAGTGGATATTATAAGAATCCCGGAGAAGGTATATAAAACCAAAAAAACATGCATCTATTAAAAATAAAATATGACTAAGACTAGTCAAAATCATGTGGTGTGCAAATAGCTGATCAGGGTTACCAATAGCATACAGAGAATGTGACAAAAAATTGTATATATATGGTGTGCAATATAGCCCTATAGGTACTGACGTCGAAATGCATTAGGAGTTGTTAATAAACGCATTGACGTCTGTATCAACGTTTAACCCAAAGGGGGCATAAGTTCGGAGTCTGTAAATCCAAGACATTTCACATTTAGAGATTTCCCTTACAAGAGAACTCCCCCTCCAATGTGGTCTGTACTTGTCGATCCCAACATACAGAGTATTGGAGGGGTCCCTGCCATGTACCTCATCAAAATGTCTTGACACTGGATGCTTATCAAAGCCCCTGCGGATATTACTAATATGCTCGGACAGTCTGACCTTAAGGGCCCTCTTGGTCCTGCCCACATATTGCAATCCGCAGGGACATTGTATAAGATAAATGACCCCCTCGGACGTACAGGTTATAAAAGGTTTAACCCGATAGGCTCGTGAGGTACTGGTAGACGAGAATTCGCATATTTTTCTACCTCTATAGCTGTTAAGGGAACAGACTTGACAGTTCCCACATTTATAGTATCCTATGAGGTCATGGAAAAAGGACCTGTTGGTAATAGGTGGATCCTGCACTGTTGGGGCAATTTTATTTCCCAGTGTGGATGCACCCTTAAATATAATGCGGGGGTTTCTAGGTAGAATCGGACTCAAGATTGGGTCCGTAGTCAAAATATGCCAGTGTCTCTTTATTAGGTCCTTAATCTGACGATGTTGAGTGGAGAAAGTGGTGATAAAGGGTAAATTAAAATCACCCTTAATCTCCCGACGTTGACCTGTATCTAATAACAAGGATCTATCTTTATCCCTTACTTGTGCCAAAGATCTTGATAATGCAATCTGGTCATATCCCTTCTCAATAAATCTCTCGGTTAGGGTAGCTGCTTGGTTATCTAAAGTCTCAATTTCTGTACAATTCCGCCGGAGGCATGTGTATTGCCCCAATGGGACCGCTTTCAACCAAGACTCGTGGTGGCAACTGTCAAGGGGAATAAAGGAGTTTCTATCCGTTGCTTTAAAGTGGGTAGACGTCACCAGTTTGTCCACCTGAACCTTGATCTTGAGATCGAGGAAACTGATCTCCACTGTACTGGTCTCAAAGTTCAACCTAATACCCCTGTCGTTCTCATTCAGAAAGGTCATAAAGTTCTCAAGCTCAATCTCGCTGCCATCCCATAGGAGGAGGACGTCGTCAATATACCTGGCCCACAGGACCACCTGTGGTCTGGTCCAGGCCTTGACGATGTCCTCCTCCCACTTGGCCATAAAGAGATTGGCCAAGCTGGGGGCATACTTTGCCCCCATAGCCACGCCCCTATCTTGGCAAAAAAATTGATGATTGAACCAAAAATAGTTATGGCTCGCGGCGTAATAGAGTAGCTCCATGATGAAATTCCTTTGGGACGGAACGAGGTCAGAGTCTCGAGTCAGATACATACCTACTGCCTCAAACCCCAAATCATGGGGTATGATGGTATAGAGTGAGGTCACATCGGCAGTGACCAACCTTATACCCGGCTTCCACACAATATGAGACAGTATGTTTATGACCTGTGTGGTATCCTTAATAAAGGATGGAACCTTCTGAACAAGAGGCTGCAGAAAGTGATCTATATACTTGCCCACCCGGGACGTTACCGAATCAATACCACTGACAATCGGTCGTCCCGGGGGGCAAGTGAGGCTTTTATGGACCTTGGGGAGATAATAGATTACCGGGGTGCGGGGGGCATTCGGTACTAAGAAGAGTTTTTCCCTTTTATCCAGGATGTCACCAGCCCAGCCACCGAAGGAGGCAGACTACGAGGGACCCCCTAGCAACAGCCATTTAGAGGTGAGTAAAATTTTCTCCAAATGTTTTTTTTTTTTTTTTTTTTTTTTTTAAGCACATTACTCATTTTTTTTTTTTTTGGGGTGGAACTCCACTTTAACTCTTACTAATATATGTTTTTTATTTTGCCCCACACATACACTTTAACTGTCTAATCAGTCATCAGATGGGTGAATACCATTACCATGATATCAGAGAAGGTTGTTGATTGAACTGTCATGTATCGGATGTTTTGGTATATTCATAAGGCACACCCATAAAAAGATTGATATGCTGCTAAGGGACAGACCAGCTGTTCAGGACTTTTACCACTGGATGAAATGAGATGGGTTAAATAAGCTCAATTATGAATTATGTATGATGCAGCACATAGCATAACTGCAAAGTCGGTAGCTTGATTGACTCTGCCTCCAGGCTTTCACAGTTGCACTGCTCTGTCAAACATAATTATACTTCTCAACAGCCCTGATTTTGCTCTTAATTTTCATGAAAGGCTTGTCAAACATGGGCATTGGGTTATCCAAATGTGGTCAAGTCTATGGCCAAAAAGCTTTAGGTGGGTTGGAAAAGTGTCAGGTTTGATAAACTACCCTTTCACTGTACAGATCCTCTACAACATTCAGATATATATTAAGTGCCCCGCAGAGGCAAATATAATGGAACTTCCAGAATGTATCTTACATTATCTTTCACTATCTGCCTTTGTGCCTACTTTCTCCCAATCAAACCAAATTCACTGATTTTCATGCTTCATCTGAATTTACCTTCTTTAATGAAAAAGAAGGTCACAATAACTTGTAAATATGCCTGGATTTTACCATCTGTGTGTATACATATTCCCATAAATGTTTATTGACTTATAATGGATGTTGAAGTCCTTTGTGGACTCCTAATGGTAATAGAGTCGTGTGTGGAGAATTGCATAAACTCTTGTTCTTGTAGGCAGAAAGGTGAAAAAAAAAAAAGTTCATACATGAGCCGAGTCTGTCATGAGACTGAAACAGAACTTCTGTTCCTAGTACTGTCTTCTACACTGACAGGACAGGCCTGGAACAGACACCAGACCACAGCTACCATTAGTAACAAATCTTGAACTTGAACATAAAATGTATATTCCAAAAGAGGAAAAAGAGCATTTTAGTAGACTTTACTATTGATTAGATTTCCTTTTACATATAACACCCCTGCATAATATGTACATACATTATTGAAATACCTTTAAGACAAATTAATTTAAGTTGACAAAATACTAGAGAAAGGTAACCAGAAAGTCTACACTAAACATTACCATGATTCAGTACAGTGAATCTTTCTTAGAGAAAGAACAGTTCTTAGAGTTTCTATTTGCTTCTGTTCTCTAGCCATCCATAGCATCCATCTAGTGTTACATTTCTTGTGAGCGTAGTGTCTAGTGTCTATATTGTGACACACCGCTCTTCAGCATGGCACACAAACAAGTGGTGAAACTCAACCTTACTATAACTCCATGTCTACTGGCTAAGGTAGAGAGTGAAAGTAGTTCTCTGATAATATGGAACAGGGTTTAGTGTTTCAGGAAACCTGCAAGCTAATTTATTTCTTCAGTATTATAGTATGCCCTAAGTTGCTGCTGTAGTGACTGCATGTAAGTGGGAAGTGGCTGCAAAGAGTCTGGAGGAGATCAGCAGCACTGAGAAGCAACAACAAGATTAAAGAATATTTTCTGATTTTAAAAAGTACATATTATTCTAAATGTATGAATGTGTGAGATATACTATCTATCTATCTATCTATCTATCTATCTATCTATCTATCTATCTATCTATCTATCTATCTATCTATCTATCTATCTATCTATCTATCTATATTATAATATAATAGATATATCTATATTATAGATATATATATATATATATATATATATATAGATATAGCTATATTTATATATAGATATATCTATATATATACTCGGTATATACATATAGACAAAGTTCCCTTGGGACATAGTGGTTGTTTAATGTTTATTCTACACACATACTGTAGGTTCTCTCCTCCTTTGCATTTAATGGATTTACATGTCCTAATGGATGAATACATTGAGCAGATACTGGGACAGGCCCCAGAGACTTGTTTGTCTGCTCAAGTCTTTTGGTGTGCTAGTGTGTACTCCGGTTTCCTAGCAAGGGATTAGGGACAGTGTCTTTGTTGGTTGAATGGGAGAGGAACTAGTGGAGATGAACTAGATGACAACGACAAGTAAAAGCAGACTCTTAGTATTTCACTTGAAGAAAACTATCAGCTCTGGCCCATTTATTGAATATTCCGAGATAAAACTGGTAAGATCATTTACCTTACTATCTTGTGCCGGTAATACCGATTCCTTGTCAGAGTATTTATCAGGAAGGGAAGGAAATGAACTCATCTTTCTAGGCAGCTGGCTCCTCTGCATTGTCTCTTAGAACAGATGGCTTCTTTTCAGTGTATGGTTCTTTCTATAGTCACTCAGCAAGAAAAGACCAGCACTGTATACCTGAGTCATCTTGCATTCAATAGCCCAGATACCTTTACTTAAGGCTTTTCTTATCTAAGTTGTGTTTTCTTGAATCTGTCATTTAGCATGTCTTACTGTAATATGTTAATAAAATAATAAAAAATAATATGCATTATTATTTATAATATTAACACTGGTATATGTAATAACAATCAAAGCTTTATAATTTTCTGTTTTAAATATTACATGAATCCTATTTTTTTTTTCATAATTATTAATCATAATAATTTACAGTAGCAAATAAGTGATTGGTTTTAAACATTTACATATAGCACTACATAATCTAGAAATAATGTAGAAAATATATTGCCTGCAACACTGCACTTTTGCAAACTAACAAATTGTCTTGGGATAATTAACATTGTAGTAAATAATAGTGTTGTGAGATTTTCTTTTTATTTAATAATGGCTTAGTGAAGTCCTTCATTTTATAGATCCAGTTATTGATGAGACAGAATCAGGCAGGACTGTGGGTATAATTTTAAAGAAATGCCCAAGCCTAGAGTCAGCCAGGATCGTAGGGTATAATGTTTAAGAAATGCCCAAGACTTGAGTCAAGCAGGATTGTTGGGTGTAACTTCCAAAATGTGCCCAAAACTAGAGTCAGGCGGGATTGTTGGGTATAATTTCCTAGAAATGCCCAAGACTAGAGTCAAGCAGGATTGTTTGGTGTAACTTCCAAAAAGTGCCCAAAACTAGAGTCAGGCGGGATTGTTGGATATAATCTCCAAGAAATGCCCAAGACTAGAGTCAAGCAGGATTGTTGGGTGTAACTTCCAAAAAGTGCCCAAAACTAGAGTCAGGGAGGATTGTTAGGTATAATTGCCAAAACGGTCCCAAGCTTGGAGTCAGGCAGGATTGTAAAATATCATTTCCAAGAAATGCCCAAGACTAGAGTTAGGCAGGATTGTTAGGTATAATGTACCAGAAGTGTCCAAGCCTAGATTTAGGTGGGATTAGGTATAATTTGGAAAAAAGATGCCCTTGACTAGCCAAAAATTACCAAAACTTTTCTCAAAAGATGTTCAAGGGTGAAAAACTTTTCGGATGAAAAACTGTACTGAAAGCTAACAAAACTTGAAACACTGAGGTCAGGTAATAAAAAACGTTGAGGCTTCCCTAACTGCTTGTTACAGTGTTAAAAAGACCAAAAATACTTGCACTACTTTTTGATATTATTATGGGTTCATCATCAGGACCAAACAAAAACATTCCTAAATAGTGCCCTCATCTGGCTCTTTTATTTGTTTAGAATTCATCCTTGTAATTAGCCTGTACTCAAGCCATGGATATGACTAGGTTGTCCAAGGCAATCTGTGCAAGTGAAGCAAGGTGCTGTCGAGCTTACTGGAAAAAAATGCACTTTTACTTTTTAAATTCCTTCATGTGAATGTTGTGTAATTAGCAGTGAAACATATTGCAAGTGTTCTTTGTATATTTTATCATGCTGCAAATATTAAAATGTGTCCCTCCCCAACTGGATTTACTACATTACATCATATCAAGACATTCACAGAAGGTACACTTAAAGATGAGATGATGGTTTGAGCTGCATAGGTGGATGGTCTCATGTGTATAGGCAGCTTCAGAGATCATGAGAGATGAGAGACCTCACAGTAGAAAGCCATGTCCAATCATTTCCACCAGGGAAAGCCCAAACTGAAGTTGTCTAAAGCATGTCAACCATATTTCTCCCATCCATCCTGCTAGCCCAAACAACAACTATATTGCAAGTGCAACCTAAGCATATCTATTCCTGTCAAAGCTGGACAAATTATTATAATGCTATTCAAAACTTTACTGCATTATAATTTTTGCCTGAAAATATTCACTTTATGACTATGAACACAAACTTTGTTTTCTTTCCTCCAAGAAGAGGCTTTTTGTCCGCTGAAAGCTTTATTTGTACATTCATTATTTTATTGTTTGCTGGGTTCATTTATTACCACCCTAAACAGGTCAGTTTCCTTTTCTTCTCAACAGGCACCTTATTTAAAATTCTCAGTTGTAGCCAGCCTGAAGCTAGTCATGTTTTAAGGAGTGATAAGCCATTTGATAATCTTTGTAAATTGACTTAGAAACCTCAAGAAACAATAAAATAGCATATGTGCTGTAATTAGAACGTGCCTGTTGTTAATTCATCTGTGCAGTAATACTATAGTGAACTGAAAAATCTATGTTCATTTCTAAAAAAAATAAGCTATTAGAGGATGTTTTTTTAATAAAACGATCAATTTAAAAACTTATAAATATCACAACAAATTTCAGTTACCCACATTGCCATTTTGGGTTTATCTTTATGTGCTGTTTACATGGCATTTTGGCTTTGTTGTATTATTACTAGTTCTGCATTGCTAAAGGGGATATGGGTAGAGAAATCTCTTCCTATTTCCAACAAACATACAGGGGAATAAGATTTTTTCCTCCAAGGCCTTTCATACGGCAGCTATAATACAGTGTGCCCCTGGGGTACAGAAGATAATAATGCTTCAAGTGTCCACTGAAAGAGAACAAAGAAAGTCATCATTTATCATGCAGTTTCTGAGACAGATAATTTGACAGGAGCTATTTTATTTTGACTGGAGGCTATGAAGTAGAGGGGATAATTTGGAAATATACTATAATCATGAAGAAATGCAATTTGCATTTGGAAGTCAGACAAGAAAATGTTGTGGTCTTTGCAGGATGACTAAAAAAGACATTACCTTTTTGTGTAGAGGTTGTGTACTGTTTTCTCTATCGCTGTTCAAAGAATATTTTCAGGTGCAATTTCTGGAGATGAGCAATGATAATCTCCATCTTTACTGCATAACATTTCTTTCAAACTGGCCTATTTCATAAGGCAAAAAGCAGAGTATGTAACACACAGATGTCAAGAGGCAGTCATTGTCTACTTTTGTAAAATTGAAATTAATAAATGATTGTTACTGCAAGTGATCTTGCGTCATTGAGAATTAAGTTAAATAAGTCATTGTGCATTACTCATTGTTAACAGATATTCTCCCATCAGACTGTGTTATACCTGAATATTCTCTTTAGTTTCTGCTACTTAGCACAGAGTGCTCTGTCTAGTTGATGTGATTACATCTGCAGACATAAGTATAGACAGCATGTATCATCCTTCGAGGGAAGGGGGCACCCAAAGCTGGAATTTTAACACTATAGCATGTATTAATATTCATCATAATATACAGTACCCTGAAAAAGTATTCACACCCCTTGAAATTTTCCACATTTTGTCATGTTACAACCAAAAACTTAAATGTATTTTGTTGGGATTTTATGTGATAAACCAACACAAAGTGGCACATAATTGTGAAGTGGAACAAAAATGATAAATGGTTTTCCAAATGTTTTACAGTTAAACATCTGAAAAGTGTGGCGTACATTTGTATTCAGCCCCCTTTACTCTGATACCCCTAACTAAAATCTAGTGGAACCAATTCCCTTCAGAAGTCATCTAATTAGTAAATAGAGTTCACCTGTGGGTAATTTAATCTCAGTATAAATACAGCTGTTCTGTGAAGCCCTTAGAGGTTTGTTAGATAACCTTAGTGAACAAACAGCATCATGAAGGCCAAGGAACACACCAGACAGGCCAGGGATAAAGTTGTGGAGAAGTTTAAAGCAGGGTTAGGTTATAAAAAAAATATCCCAAGCTTTGAACATCTCATGGAGCACTGTTCAATCCATCATCAGAAAATGGAAAGAGTATGGCACAACTGCAAACTTACCAAGACATGGCCGTCCACCTAAACTGACAGGCCAGACGAGGAGAGCATTAAACAGAGAAGCAGCCATGGTAACTCTGGAGAAGCTGCAGAGATCCACAGCTCAGGTGGGAGAATCTGTCCACAGGACAACTGACAGTCGTGCACTCCACAAATCTGGCCTTTATGAAAGAGTAGCAAGAAGAAAGCCATTGTTGAAAGAAAGCCATAAGAAGTCCGGTTTGCAGTTTGCGAGGAAGCCATGTGGGGACACAGTAAACATGTGGAAGAAGATGCTCTGCTCAGATGAGACCAAAATTGAACTTTTTGGCCCAAAAGCAAAAACGCTATGTGTGGCGGAAAATTAACACTGCACATCAACCTGAACACCCCAATCCTCACCGTGAAACATGGTGGTGGCAGCATCATATTGTGGGGATGCTTTTCTTCAGCAGAGACAGGGAAGCCAAATACAGGGAAATCTTAGTGTCTGCAATAGACTTGAGACCGGGCAGAGGTTCACCTTCCAGCAGCACAACGACGCTAAACATACAGTCAGAGCTACAATGGAATGGTTTAGATCAAAGCATATTCATGTGTTAGAATGACCCAGTCAAAGACCAGACCTAAATCCAATTGAGAATCTGTGGCAAGACTTGAAAATTGCTGTTCACAGATGCTCTTAATCCAATCTGATAGAGCTTGAGCTATTCTGCAAAGAAGAATGGGCAAAAATTTTACTAGATGTGCAAAGCTGGTAGAAACATAACCCAAAAAGACTTGCAGCTGTAACTTCAGCGAAAGATAGTTCTACAGAGCATTGACTCAGGGGGGCTGAATATAAATGCACGCCACACTTTTCACATATTTATTTGTAAAAAAATGTTATAACCATTTATCATTTACCTTCCACTTCATAACTGTGTGCCACTTTGTGTTGGTCTATCACATAAAATCCCAATAAAATACATTTTATGTTTTTTGGCTGGATCTCTCCGGTTCTTTTTATTTAGTGGGGCATCTCTTCTCCACTAGATTCTCCACCATCCAAGCTGCTTTAGTAAATACTGTAATCCCTGTCTTTTTCTTGAACTTTTTTAGTGTTAGTTCACCTTCACAGAATTATATAAAGGTGACGTAACACTGGACACCCTCCCCACCCCTCTCAGTCCCCACTGTGCTTCCCTCCAGGGATGCTGAGCAGTCAGCACCCCCCCGCGCGCGCAGTCGGTCCAGTGGTCCAAGCATTTGAAGTCCCCGCTCTTGTCCCTAGTAGCGCTTCCTGGACAGACAAGATGAATTCTGATTGACCAGTGTTGTCACAGTGAATTGTTCTTGGTCGCCACAAAAGCACTGCATAAGAGAGCTGGACATTTGCATTCTAAAGAACATGAGATGCTTTTATTGCAGAAGAAGCAATGGATTTGATTTACTAAAGGCAAATTTGCTGTTGACCTTGCAATGGAATTTTCTGCTGACTTATATCATCAAATCATGAACATGCAAAAATACGGTTGTTTTTATTTTCCTTAAACATGATTGGGTATTCTTTGCAAAGTGACTTTTCACCTCATTCACAAAGCTCAAGGAAATTTTCACTTGTAAAGTGAACTTTTCCTTACAAAGTAAACAGCCTTTTCGTCTTTAGTAAATTAACCCCATAGTATGGCTCTTCTGCGATAAAAACCTTCCTGCTAGCCAAGTTCCATTTTAATGCCCCCCCTTCCAGCAGTACTTACTCACCTTATTTAATTCCCCTGCCTAGAAATTTTCTTCGATACTTAAAGCAGCAGCAGGGAATGAAGAAAAGAATCTACTGTTGGGGAGGGGGGCATTAAAGTGAACATGCTGCTTTTCTCTCCTGTTCAAAGCCTCTATACCCAGTACTTCCTCTCTTTTTGAGGGGGGGGGCATACACACACACACTCGCTGTCTGCCGGTCAGTCTGGCACTTACCCCATCTAGGTGGCGGGTGGTGGGCAGCAGGCAGCGACTCTGGTGTCCTCCAGAATGGCAGAACCCATCTAGGTGGTAGGCTGCTGGCAGTGGCTCCGGTGTCCTCTCCTCCAGCACGTGGTTTTCGTGGAGCGTCTCATCTCTCCTCCTCCTAGGCACTAGGTGTCAAATAGGATCACCTAACATTCTGGTCAATCGGGAAATGGTTCTCACGACCCGCTTCCTGATTGGCAGGAGGAGATTTAGTGTGAAAATAGCGAATATTAATTCTCTATCATCACACCTGGGTGGGATCAAAGTGGGATCAGAGCACTGTGCCCCAAGCCCACCCTTCTTTGAAGCCTATTAGAGCCTTTGGCTCTAATCACGTGCTTCAAAAAAACACACCCCTCATTGGAATCCATAGTTTGGTGCCCTGTATGTAGATCAGGGGGCCGAACGCATGGATGGGGGGCAGCGCCCGTGCGCTCCTAATGGACTGGCCGCCACTGAGAAGAACATGTGGCTTACTCCCCTTTATCTTATATGACAGCACTTGAAACCTGTGCATGGCCCAGTGCTGTCACATACACAGGGCTTTTCTTGTTCCTGGTGCCTGGAAGAAAAAAGGGCCATTCCATGTGGCTAATTGGAGCAGCAAGGGTACAAAGGGAAAAACAAAACAGTTGTTTTTCCTCACATTGGCAAAGCACATGCTTGTTTTATGTAGAAGGGCCAAGATGTTTCTATCAAATTTCATTTCCCTGTTCAGGGTAAAGAAGAACTCATAAAATGCAATGTGTATTGCACACTATTGACTTTTACTTGATATACTGTCTAACAAAGTTCTTTAGAGCCATATCAATTTTAAAGCATCAAAAGAACACTTTCTAGCCTGCTCAACAAAGCAGTAACAGAGAAATGGCGAGGCTTCCTTGGAATTATTAGAACAAACCCTTTGTGCAGGAAGGGATTCTGTTTCTCTGTTTGTGGAGCCGTTTATCTGATAGCCAGCAGATGCAGATCAGACTCCAGCAGTGTTGCAGATCACATTGCTTATTGTGATGCACCAACCCAGCAGTGTGGCTCCCCTGGCTTTGGTACCCTGGTGTCACTAAGGCATCATTTCCTCTATCTGATATCAGATGTTCTAAAAAGATGGGAGCTGGCAGAGAAGTTCCATCCACAAGGTTTATTTTCACAATGTCATTATGAATGGCAGTATCCTCAGCAAGAGTAAGAAAAGTAACTTTTAAGCTGTGCTGTGGAAGAAGGATTACTAACCGGCTGTGCTCATACCAGATGCTTATGATTCTCCCAATGGCATGCATCTTGGAACAGCATTGGACCTCTCAATATTGAGCAACAGAAGGTTGTAACTTAGTGCCAAGGGTCAGTTGCCTTGCAACATGAAAAAAATAAATAAATAAATTAGTGACCCCACTCTACCTCAGGTGCTGGTTACCCAGGGCTCACCTCTAACCATGTACTAGAAGGGAGGAGCTTGTGCGGTTTCTGCTTTAAAGAGACCCTGTCACTTGACCATTCATTTCAACAACAATTTTCCCCTAAGATTATATGTGCAGGTGACATATTTTATATATGTTATTTACCTGGAAAAGCCTTGTTTGTGAAGAGATCCAAAAGTCATGATACTTCTGAAGGGTGCCACCATCTTGAATATGATCTCAATTAACCCAAGCAGACTCAGAGCTGTGACTCAAGGAAGGTGAGAAGCTTTTATTGGAGGAGAGACAGAGTATGTCTCTTCTACAGAAAAAACTTCCTGATAGCGCTTCTTTTTTTAAAAAAAACAAGCTTGCTTTAATGCCCCCTATTCAGCGATACATACTTGTTTTATTCAGATATTCAGTACATATATCTTCTTCACTCCTAGTGGCTGAATGCGGCAACAGTTGGGGAGTGGTGCAGTGAAGTGAACTTGAGGCTTTTCTTTCATGTTTAAGGTCTTTATACACAGTACTTCCTGGTATACAGGAGCATGGGACTCACTTCCCTTTATCTCATGTAACAGAATTGTAATGAATGAATGGCCCAGTGCTGTCACATACACATGGCTACATTTCTCCATGGATGAATGGAGTGTCTGGGAGCAAAAGGGGTCACTCCTGGAAGCTGAATGGAGCACCAGGGGATCAAAGGAAAGAAGGAAAGTAATTAAAGGCTGCGGATGAGCCTTCAACAGAGAAAAACTGTTGTTTTACCCCTAATCAGCAAAGTGCAAGTTTGCTTTATAGAGAAGGGTTGGCAAGAATTCTCTATCATAGCTCACTTCCCTATTCAAGTAGAACCCATTAAATGCAAAATATATTGCACACGGCTGTCGTTTACTCGATATACTGTATAAACAAAGTCCTTTAGATTGATATACAATTCGAAAGCCCAGAGATTGCTGCAGGGCGCCAGCATCTTGAGTGCAAAGTCACCAGCCCCAGCAGACTCAGAGCTATCGCACCCCTTTGCTCCTCCTCGGCAGTTACACAATAATTTATGAAAAGTAAAAATGCTGCAAGTAAGCATTTAAGTTACTTAACTTTTCCATGCTTCTACTTGAATTTTTTAAGTTTTTTTTAAGTTTCCTTAACCAATAAGGAGACTTAGGGGGTTATTACGAAAGGCAAATCCACTTTGCACTGCAAGTGCTAAGTGCACTTGAAATTGCGCTGAAAGGGCACTTGGAAGTGCAGTCATTGTAGATCCGAGGGGGACATGCAAGGAAAAATAAAAAACAGCATTTTAGCTTGCACGTGATTGGTTGATAAAATCAGCAGAGCTTCCCCTCATTTCAGATCTACCCCTCAGATTTACAGCGACTGCACTGCCAAGTGCACTTTCAGTTCAATTTTAAGTGCACTTTGCACTTGTAGTTTGCACTCGTAGTGCAAAGTGGATTTGCCTTTCGTAACCCCCAGATCGTGTTTCTTGCATTCTCTAAAGTTTGACCACTACATGTGCAGCCGCCGCACAGCAGACTCACTTATGTGATGTGGTGCGACTGAGTAGGTATGTTATTACAATAATTTAACAGTCTTGTAAAACTGATTCAGTGGGTTGAATAATTGACAAGGTGGGATGAGTGATATAACGCAGCATATTCACTGTGCAATAAAATAAATTAAATCTCTGGTTTTACAATACCATTATAAAGCTGTGACTAACACTTTACAATGTGAGCAGTAATGATTGGAAAAACAGCTATTCTTCTCTCAGAAATAGTAAAAAAAAACTGGATTGTATATACTATATATAATATGTAGCATTTTTGCCTTGTCATGGCATACCACAGAGCAGGGGTAGGCAACCCCCGGCACTAGTGCCGCAAGCGGCACACAAAGCCTCCTTTGCGGGCACACGACTCCCCAACCTCCCCAACAGCAGAGCAATGCAGGGAAGTGTCCATGAGATGCTAATGCATTCCAATCTCACAATTCCCAATGCCTCACCTGCACTGGGAGGAAGGCACTGTGCCCCCACACATTATAAACAATGGGAAACATTGATTGGTTATCTAGCTTTGTTGTAGCTGCGATCTTCAGCTCTTGTGTGGGAAGAGATTGGGTTCTGCTAGGGGGGCGGTCCCTGTTTCCAGGAGGAGGAGGACTGTGATTGACCACTGCCAAAGCCAATCACAGTCCTGCTAGCCCCGCCCACCATCTGGAGGAAGATGACTCGCTTGGTTGCCACTACCAATCTCAAAAAGAAGGGATTTCACTGTGATTGAGGAAACCAGAATCAGGTGACAGTTTGTGGAATTACTGTTGAACTTCTGGGAACTTAGTTGAAAAAAAAACCATATATACCGTATTTATTCGCGCACAGGTGTATAACACGCACATTCATTTTAAGAGGGAAGTTTCAGAAAAAAAATTAAATTTTAAATAAGGAACTTTGAAACAAAATAAGGGTCAGTGCCCATCTGCAGCCTCACAATTGCCATCAATGCAGCCTGATCAATGCCCATCTGCAGCCTCACAAGTGCCATCAATGCATCCTCATCAGTCCACGTCAATGCAGCCTCACCATTGCCATCAATGCAGCAGCCCCGCCATTGCCATCAATGCAGCAGCCTCGCCATTGCCATCAATGCAGCAGCCTCACCATTGCCATCAATGCAGCAGCCTCACCATTGCCATCAATGCAGCAGCCTCACCATTGCCTTCAATGCAGCAGCCTCACCATTGCCTTCAATGCAGCAGCCTCACCATTGCCTTCAATGCAGCAGCCTCACCATTGCCATCAGTGCAGCAGCCTCACCATTGTCATCAGTGCAGCCTGATCGATGCCCATCTGCAATCTAGAGGGGGGAAGGAGGGGGGAGGGACGAGCGCCGACAGATTACATACAGTGAGAATCTCCTATGACAGACAGAACAGTGGTCCAATGGAAGCCCAGGAGATGGGACTTCCTGTTACAGAGGCCGCCAAGTAAACAGGAGATTCTCACTGTATGTAAACTGACGGCGCTTGTCCCTCCTCCCTGTCTCGTCCGAGGCAGCTAAAATTGAAGTATTGGCATATAACAAGCACAAGCTATTTGCACCCAATTTTCATGGTGAAAAAGTGAGTGTTATACGCCAATAAATACAGTATATATATATATATATATATATATATATATATATAT
Source organism: Aquarana catesbeiana (assembly GCF_042186555.1). NCBI lineage: Eukaryota > Metazoa > Chordata > Amphibia > Anura > Ranidae > Aquarana > Aquarana catesbeiana. The sequence goes on from NC_133325.1 coordinate 606,200,677, forward strand.
ATATATATATATATGTATGTGTTTGTGTTTATGTGTGACTTACTACTGACCCCTCAGCTCTGCATTATCTACTACTACCAATCTCTACATTACCTACTCCTAACCTCTGAACTCTGCATCACTTACACCTGACCCCTGAACTTTGCATCACTTACTACTGAACCCCTGCACTCTGTGTCTCTTTAAGCCAAAGCCAGTATTCAGCGCAATGAAAATCACACTCGATCTTGCTGCAGCACTCAGCACAGCACTTTTTCTCAGCTGCGGGCGCTCGATCTTGCACACAGGCCCACTGCCTTCAGAAAATGCCCCTGACCTGAGCTTATCATTGTGCATCCATTCCAGATGCTTGTATGTGACATCACATACAAGCACGTGGGCTGGATGCGAGAGGTGGATCAGCGGGGATGAGTGTACCAGGACAGGTAGATGTGTCTCATCTCTGCTTCCTTGCACCACTCTGCATATCGCATATTTCATAAATGAAAAGAGGGTACAGCGGTGGGGCAGATGAGCAGGGGGGTTTAGTGTTGGGACAGAAAAGCAGGAGGGTACGATGGTGGAGCAGATGTGCATGATGTGCAGGGGATACAGTGGTGGAAGAGATAAGAAGGGGATTTAGCAGTGGGACAGAAGATCAAGTGCGTACAGTGATGGGGCAGATGAGCAAGGGGGGTTCAGTATTGTGCCAGATGATTAGGTGGTTACAGTGGTATGACAGAGGAGCGGGGGGGGGGGGTTCAGTGATGGACCAGATGAGAAGGGGGTTATAGTGGTGGTACAGATGAGCAGGGGGTTACACTGGTGGGGCAAAAGAGCAGGGGGGTACAGAGGTGGGGCAGTTTTGCAGGGGGGTACAGTGGCAGGGCAGAGGACAAAGGAGATACATTGGTGGGACAAATGAGCAGGGGGTACAGAGGCGGAGCAGAAGAGCAGGGGGTACAAAGGTGAGACAGATGTGCAGGAGGTACAGTGGTGGGGCAGATGAGAAAGGGGGTTACAGTGGTGGGAGCGATGAGAAGGGGGTTCAGCGATGAAACAGAAGAGCACAGTACAGTACAGTGATAGGGCAGATGAGCAGGGGGTTACAGTGGTGGGACAGATGAGCAGGGGGGGTTCAGTGTTGTGCCAGATGAAAAGGGAGTTACAGTGGTGGAAAAGATAAGCAGAGGGATTCAGTGTTGGGGCAGATGTGAAAGGGTGGTACATTAGTGGGACAGATGAGGGGGGGGTTACAGTGGTGGGGCAGAAGAGCAGGGGGGTACAGAGGTGGGGCATAAGAGCAGGGGGGTAAAGAGATGGGGCAGAAGAGCAGGGGGTACAGAGGTGGGACAGAAGAGCAGGGGGGTACAGAGGTGGGGCAGATGTGCAAGGGGTACAGTGGTGGGGAAGAGGAGAAAGGAGGTACATTGGTGGGACAGATGAGCAGGGGTTACAGTGGTGAGGCAGAAGAGCAGGGGGAACAGAGGTGGAGCAGAAGAGCAGGGGGAACAGTGGTGGGGCAGATGAGCAGATGGGTTCAGTGTTAGGACAGGTGAGAAGGTGGTTCAGCGGTGAGACAGAGAAGCATGGGGGTACAGTGGTGGAGTAGATGTGCAGGGAGATACAGTAGGGGGGGGCAGATGAGCAGGGGATTACAGTGGTGGGACAGAAGAGCAGGGTGGTACAGTGGTGGGGCAGATGTGCAGGGGTTACAGTGGTGGGACAGATGAGCAGGGGGTACAGAGGTGGGGCAGATGTGTAGGGTAGTACAGTGAGGGGACAGATGAGCAGTGCAGTACAGTGGGGGGACAGATTTGCAGGGGTACAGTGATGTGAGGTCTGAAGATGCAGGAATTGGGGCTGATCTGAGGACTGGAGGTACAGGACTTGGGGCTGATCTAAGGAATGAGAGGGCGGGATGTTAATTATTCACTATGACTCAAGTAGTTTACAGCATTTACTTTATAAAAAATCCTTTTCATGATTGAGAGTGTGAAATTAACATTTTTTTGTTATAAAATCGGCACGCTCGATTTCTTTAAAAACATTTTTCGGCACACTGTGCTCAAAAGGTTGCCTACTCCTGCCACAGAGCTTTAAATTTTAGAATTTTAATTTTTGCAGACAATTGTGATTTTGTCTTAAAATCATTAGATATTGATTATGTTTTGATATATTACACAGACCTAAATAGACAGATACAGCACATAGAACATAATGCAGAGCAGCCCATTCATAGAGGGCGCACGGGTGCCGCCTCCCCTATCCATGCGTCTGGCCACCTGATCTACATATCATGGCACCAGACTATGGATTCCAATGCGGGGTGGGTGTTTTTTTGAAACACCTGATTAGAGCCACCCTGTTGTGTGATGATAGCGAATACATTTTTGCTATTTTTACACTAACATTCCTCCCCGCCAATCAGGAGGCAGGTCGTGAGACGTGTATCCCGATTGGCCAAAGTGTCAGGTGATCCTATTGGATGCCTAACGCTTTGGCGGAAGAGGAGACACATAGAGGAGGAAACTTCAGGAGCAGACAGCGGAGCCGCTGCTGCCCGCACTCCAGGAGAGGAGGAGAGGACACCACAGCCCCGCCACACAAGTGGGTAGGTGCCGGATCGCCCGCAGGGGGGTGCTGTCAGTGCCGCGCCGCCGGGGTGGGGGTGTTGTTTGTTTGCCGCCCCCCCAAAGAAGAACCCACCAGCCGCCACTGATGCAGAGTGCATGTAAGACATATCCATTTTGAACATGTATTGCAATATATGTGAACTGCTAATCCCTAATTTTAAGCAAATGTTTGCTATGAATATGGAACTGTTAAAGTAAGATTATGCCTCTTTAATATCTCATGTGATATGTATATGGAAGCCATTTAGGACCTGAGCACAGATATATCTCCATTTCTACTGTGTAGTTCAGGCCAGTTATTAAAAGGACTCTCTGTGCTTTAACCCCCTTGTATCATGTGTATTTTGGTGTTTTTTGAGGATTCACCTGAAATAGATTTCTATTTTTACCCAACGTTTTTTTCCACTCTCTAAAACGTCAGCAATTGAGAATTATGTGAGGATTGCTATTGATTGATTATCAGCGGTGGGGGCAGGAGGGGAAGCTGCCTCAGGCGCAGTGTTCTCATGTGAGGGGTGGGTTCCTGGGACAAGATGCATCCTCTACACTGCTGTAGCATTCCTATTGGCCAATGATGTTGTCCAGTGAAGCTGTTCATCATAGTGATGTGCCAATAGGAATTGGGGGTGATGTGTGTGCACAGGGCTGCCGAAAAGAGGGGACCGCCAGGTCTCCTGTAGGGGGTCTAGGCACAAAGGGGGGCTCAGACAACAGGGGGGTTGGTGTGGCGGGATGAGAGGACGATTACAGAAAAATGCACTGTGTCTGGGTCTCTCCCTCCAGCAGCTGAAAGCTGTTTTCTCCTCCTCTTTCAGCTGCTGGAGGGAGAGACAGACACAGTGCAATTGTTCTGTAATTGTCCTCCTTGCTGCCGCACCAATTCCCCTTCCTGTGCTGCCAACATCTGACTACCCCTGTGTGCCCGAGCCCAACCCCCCCACGTGTGCAGGGCCACCGGCTTCCCCCTCCCATCAGCTGCTGTAGGCACACAGACAGATAGAGAGTGGGGGAAGGGGCCAGTAACTATGATATTTACTAGCTCCTTCTTTTTCTGAGTTGGCCACAGTGAGCGATCAGAAAACCATGTTTATTATGCTTCAGTTTATGAATGAACAGGAGCCTCTGCCTTCTGTTCATTCATCTTCAATGCAGGTGAGGCTACAGAGTAAAGAATTGAAGAATCTGGGGCTGATTTACTAAAGTCAAATAGACAATGCACTTTGTAAAGTGCAGTTGTATTCTGCAAGAGCAGTTGCTCCAGGGCTTAGTAAATGAGCAGAATCTCTGCTGACTTCCATCATCCAATCATGTGCAAGCAAAAATGATTTTTTTTTTATTTTCCTTGCATGTGATTAGGTACTCTTTGCAAAGTGAAGATTTACCTCATTTACTAAGCTCTGGAGCAACTACACTTTTCAAAGTGCACAGTCTATTTGCCTTTAGCAAATCAACCCCTCTGTGTCTTCATTCCCTTTCTCTGTTTCAAGATTGAGATGTTAGGAGTCTGTTTAGACCTGATATTTTGTCCAAACCACCCAACAGCATTATAAAAAAAATGAAAAAAATCATTAAAAAAAATTAAATAAATAAATAAAAATTATTTTTAAAATTGTAAAAAATTTTTTTTTTTTAAATTGAAAAACATTATTTAAGAAATGTTGCAATTCGGGGGGGGGGGGGGGTGCTGTTAGGCAGGCTGTATAGAGCCCGTGATTTCTAACGGCAGCCCTGCAAAACTGTTTAAGAAAGTAGTCAGATTAAAATAAAAATAAAAAAACACTGGTGAAAAAGGTCACCTTTTATATGAAGGTTAAGGGAACCTTCTGGGATGCCTGGAACATCTTCAAAGTTCAGTCAGGTCCTTGACATTATCTGATCAGGGCTGTGCAGGGCTTTGAATTGTCACAGATGTGCTTCCTCTCCAGTATCTATTATTCTAGAAGCATGACTGTTTTCACTTGGGTTCTACATTTTAAATGGTTCAATCACTATGTTTTATTTGTTTTTATGAGGTTTTTGCACAAAGAAATTTAGCAGAGCTCTGCAGGGGATAGATTGAAAAAAAATGGGATAAATAAATGTTACAGTATACAAAAAAGGTGAACAAATACATTGCCGAGATGTAATAACAGTAACACAAGTTTTTCAATTTTTTTGTTACATTGTTTATCCTATTATCAACACATATCAAAGAATAGAACGGTTTTAGGAAATTTATGGAGCATAAACTTTAAGTGATGCAGTGTTAAGAGGTCAGTAGTAAGTGATGCAGAGTTCACAGGTCAGTAGTAAGTGAGATAGAATTCACAGGTCAGTAGTATGTGAGATAGAATTCACAGGTCAGTAGTATGTGAGGCAGAGTTCACAGGTCAGTAGTAAGTGATGCAGTGTTAAGAGGTCAGTAGTAAGTGATGCAGAGTTCACAGGTCAGTAGTAAGTGATGCAGTGTTAAGAGGTCAGTAGTAAGAGATGCAGAGTTGACAGGTCAGTAGTAAGTGATGCAGAGTTGACAGGTCAGTAGTAAGTGAGGCAGAGTTGACAGGTCAGTAGTATGTGAGGCAGAGTTGACAGGTCAGTAGAATGTGAGGCAGAGTTGACAGGTCAGTAGTAAGTGAGGCAGAGTTCACAGGTCAGTAGTAAGTGAGATAGAATTCACAGGTCAGTAGTATGTGAGATAGAATTCACAGGTCAGTAGTATGTGAGGCAGAGTTCACAGGTCAGTAGAAAGTGATGCAGTGTTAAGAGGTCAGTAGTAAGTGATGCAGAGTTGACAGGTCAGTAGTAAGTGATGCAGTGTTAAGAGGTCAGTAGTAAGTGATGCAGAGTTGACAGGTCAGTAGTAAGTGATGCAGAGTTGACAGGTCAGTAGTAAGTGAGGCAGAGTTGACAGGTCAGTAGAATGTGAGGCAGAGTTGACAGGTCAGTAGTAAGTGAGGCAGAGTTCACAGGTCAGTAGTAAGTGAGGCAGAGTTCACAGGTCAGTAGTAAGTGATGCAGTGTTAAGAGGTCAGTAGTAAGTGATGCAGAGTTGACAGGTCAGTAGTAAGTGAGGCAGAGTTGACAGGTCAGTAGTATGTGAGGCAGAGTTGACAGGTCAGTAGTATGTGAGGCAGAGTTAAGAGGTCAGTAGTAAGTGATGCAGAGTTCAGAGATCAGTAGTAAGTGATGCAGAGTTCAGAGATCAGTACTAAGTGATGCAGAGTTCAGAGATCAGTAATAAGTGATGCAGAGTTCAGAGATCAGTAGTAAGTGATGCAGAGTTCAGAGATTAGTAGTAAGTGATGCAGAGTTCAGAGATCAGTAGTAAGTGATGCAGAGTTCAGAGATTAGTAGTAAGTGATGCAGAGTTCAGAGATCAGTAATAAGTGATGCAGAGTTCAGAGATCAGTAGTAAATGATGCAGAGTTCAGAGATCAGTAGTAAGTGATGCAGAGTTCAGAGATTAGTAGTAAGTGATGCAGAGTTCAGAGATCAGTAATAAGTGATGCAGAGTTCAGAGATCAGTAGTAAGTGATGCAGAGTTCAGAGATCAGTAGTAAGTGATGCAGAGTTCAGAGATCAGTAGTAAGTGATGCAGAGTTCAGAGATCAGTAGTAAGTGATGCAGAATTGACAGGTCAGTAGTAAGTGAGGCAGAGTTGACAGGTCAGTAGTATGTGAGGCAGAGTTGACAGGTCAGTAGTAAGTGAGGCAGAGTTCACAGGTCAGTAGTAAGTGAGGCAGAGTTCACAGGTCAGTAGTAAGTGATGCAGTGTTAAGAGGTCAGTAGTAAGTGATGCAGAGTTCACAGGTCAGTAGTAAGTGAGGCAGAGTTCACAGGTCAGTAGTATGTGAGGCAGAGTTGACAGGTCAGTAGTATGTGAGGCAGAGTTGACAGGTCAGTAGTATGTGAGGCAGAGTTGACAGGTCAGTAGTATGTGAGGCAGAGTTAAGAGGTCAGTAGTAAGTGATGCAGAGTTCAGAGATCAGTAGTAAGTGATGCAGAGTTCAGAGATCAGTAGTAAGTGATGCAGAGTTCAGAGATTAGTAGTAAGTGATGCAGAGTTCAGAGATCAGTAGTAAGTGATGCAGAGTTCAGAGATCAGTAGTAAGTGATGCAGAGTTCAGAGATTAGTAGTAAGTGATGCAGAGTTCAGAGATCAGTAGTAAGTGATGCAGAGTTCAGAGATCAGTAGTAAGTGATGCAGAGTTCAGAGATCAGTAGTAAGTGATGCAGAGTTCAGAGATCAGTAGTAAGTGATGCAGAGTTCAGAGATCAGTAGTAAGTGATGCAGAGTTCAGAGATCAGTAGTAAGTGATGCAGAGTTCAGAGATCAGTAGTAAGTGATGCAGAGTTCAGAGATCAGTAGTAAGTGATGCAGAGTTCAGAGATCAGTAATAAGTGATGCAGAGTTCAGAGATCAGTAGTAAGTGATGCAGAGTTCAGAGATCAGTACTAAGTGATGCAGAGTTCAGAGATCAGTAGTAAGTGATGCAGAGTTCAGAGATCAGAAGTAAGTGATGCAGAGTTCAGAGATCAGTAGTAAGTGATGCAGAGTTCAGAGATCAGTAGTAAGTGATGCAGAGTTCAGAGATCAGTAATAAGTGATGCAGAGTTCAGAGATCAGTAGTAAGTGATGCAGAGTTCAGAGATCAGTACTAAGTGATGCAGAGTTCAGAGATCAGTAGTAAGTAATGCAGAGTTCAGAGATCAGTAGTAAGTGATGCAGAGTTCAGAGATCAGTAGTAAGTGATGCAGAGTTCAGAGATCAGTAGTAAGTGATGCAGAGTTCAGAGATCAGTAGTAAGTGATGCAGAGTTCAGAGATCAGTAGTAAGTGATGCAGAGTTCAGAGATCAGTAGTAAGTGATGCAGAGTTCAGAGATCAGTAGTAAGTGATGCAGAGTTCAGAGATCAGTAGTAAGTGATGCAGAGTTCAGAGATCAGTAATAAGTGATGCAGAGTTCAGAGATCAGTAGTAAGTGATGCAGAGTTCAGAGATCAGAAGTAAGTGATGCAGAGTTCAGAGATCAGTAATAAGTGATGCAGAGTTCAGAGATCAGTAATAAGTGATGCAGAGTTCAGAGATCAGTAGTAAGTGATGCAGAGTTCAGAGATCAGTACTAAGTGATGCAGAGTTCAGAGATCAGTAGTAAGTGATGCAGAGTTCAGAGATCAGTAGTAAGTGATGCAGAGTTCAGAGATCAGTAGTAAGTGATGCAGAGTTCAGAGATCAGTAGTAAGTGATGCAGAGTTCAGAGATCAGTACTAAGTGATGCAGAGTTCAGAGATCAGTAGTAAATGATGCAGAGTTCAGAGATCAGTAATAAGTGATGCAGAGTTCAGAGATCAGTAGTAAGTGATGCAGAGTTCAGAGATCAGTAGTAAGTGATGCGGAGTTCAGAGATCAGTAGTAAGTGATGCGGAGTTCAGAGATCAGTAGTAAGTGATGCAGAGTTCAGAGAGCAGTAGTAAGTGATGCAGAGTTCAGAGATCAGTAATAAGTGATGCAGAGTTCAGAGATCAGTAGTAAGTGATGCAGAGTTCAGAGATCAGAAGTAAGTGATGCAGAGTTCAGAGATCAGTAATAAGTGATGCAGAGTTCAGAGATCAGTAATAAGTGATGCAGAGTTCAGAGATCAGTAGTAAGTGATGCAGAGTTCAGAGATCAGTACTAAGTGATGCAGAGTTCAGAGATCAGTAGTAAGTGATGCAGAGTTCAGAGATCAGTAGTAAGTGATGCAGAGTTCAGAGATCAGAAGTAAGTGATGCAGAGTTCAGAGATCAGTAGTAAGTGATGCAGAGTTCAGAGATCAGTACTAAGTGATGCAGAGTTCAGAGATCAGTAGTAAATGATGCAGAGTTCAGAGATCAGTAATAAGTGATGCAGAGTTCAGAGATCAGTAGTAAGTGATGCAGAGTTCAGAGATCAGTAGTAAGTGATGCGGAGTTCAGAGATCAGTAGTAAGTGATGCGGAGTTCAGAGATCAGTAGTAAGTGATGCAGAGTTCAGAGAGCAGTAGTAAGTGATGCAGAGTTCAGAGATCAGTAATAAGTGATGCAGAGTTCAGAGATCAGTAGTAAGTGATGCAGAGTTCAGAGATCAGTAGTAAGTGATGCAGAGTTCAGAGATCAGTAATAAGTGATGCAGAGTTCAGAGATCAGTAATAAGTGATGCAGAGTTCAGAGATCAGTAGTAAGTGATGCAGAGTTCAGAGATCAGAAGTAAGTGATGCAGAGTTCAGAGATCAGAAGTAAGTGATGCAGAGTTCAGAGATCAGTAGTAAGTGATGCAGAGTTCAGAGATCAGAAGTAAGTGATGCAGAGTTCAGAGATCAGAAGTAAGTGATGCAGAGTTCAGAGATCAGTAGTAAGTGATGCAGAGTTCAGAGATCAGAAGTAAGTGATGCAGAGTTCAGAGATCAGTAGTAAGTGATGCAGAGTTCAGAGATCAGTAGTAAGTGATGCAGAGTTCAGAGATCAGTAGTAAGTGATGCAGAGTTCAGAGATCAGAAGTAAGTGATGCAGAGTTCAGAGATCAGAAGTAAGTGATGCAGAGTTCAGAGATCAGTAGTAAGTGATGCGGAGTTCAGAGATCAGTAGTAAGTGATGCAGAGTTCAGAGAGCAGTAGTAAGTGATGCAGAGTTCAGAGATCAGTAATAAGTGATGCAGAGTTCAGAGATCAGTAGTAAGTGATGCAGAGTTCAGAGATCAGTAGTAAGTGATGCAGAGTTCAGAGATCAGTAATAAGTGATGCAGAGTTCAGAGATCAGTAATAAGTGATGCAGAGTTCAGAGATCAGTAGTAAGTGATGCAGAGTTCAGAGATCAGAAGTAAGTGATGCAGAGTTCAGAGATCAGAAGTAAGTGATGCAGAGTTCAGAGATCAGTAGTAAGTGATGCAGAGTTCAGAGATCAGAAGTAAGTGATGCAGAGTTCAGAGATCAGAAGTAAGTGATGCAGAGTTCAGAGATCAGTAGTAAGTGATGCAGAGTTCAGAGATCAGAAGTAAGTGATGCAGAGTTCAGAGATCAGTAGTAAGTGATGCAGAGTTCAGAGATCAGTAGTAAGTGATGCAGAGTTCAGAGATCAGTAGTAAGTGATGCAGAGTTCAGAGATCAGAAGTAAGTGATGCAGAGTTCAGAGATCAGTAGTAAGTGATGCAGAGTTCAGAGATCAGTAGTAAGTGATGCAGAGTTCAGAGATCAGTAGTAAGTGATGCAGAGTTCAGAGATCAGAAGTAAGTGATGCAGAGTTCAGAGATCAGTAGTAAGTGATGCAGAGTTCAGAGATCAGTAGTAAGTGATGCAGAGTTCAGAGATCAGTAATAAGTGATGCAGAGTTCAGAGATCAGAAGTAAGTGATGCAGAGTTCAGAGATCAGTAATAAGTGATGCAGAGTTCAGAGATCAGTAATAAGTGATGCAGAGTTCAGAGATCAGTAATAAGTGATGCAGAGTTCAGAGATCAGAAGTAAGTGATGCAGAGTTCAGAGATCAGTAATAAGTGATGCAGAGTTCAGAGATCAGTAATAAGTGATGCAGAGTTCAGAGATCAGAAGTAAGTGATGCAGAGTTCAGAGATCAGTAATAAGTGATGCAGAGTTCAGAGATCAGTAATAAGTGATGCAGAGTTCAGAGATCAGTAGTAAGTGATGCAGAGTTCAGAGATCAGTAGTAAGTGATGCAGAGTTCAGAGATCAGAAGTAAGTGATGCAGAGTTCAGAGATCAGTAATAAGTGATGCAGAGTTCAGAGATCAGTAATAAGTGATGCACAGTTCAGAGATCAGTAATAAGTGATGCAGAGTTCAGAGATCAGTAGTAAGTGATGCAGAGTTCAGAGATCAGAAGTAAGTGATGCAGAGTTCAGAGATCAGTAGTAAGTGATGCAGAGTTCAGAGATCAGAAGTAAGTGATGCAGAGTTCAGAGATCAGTAGTAAGTGATGCAGAGTTCAGAGATCAGTAGTAAGTGATGCAGAGTTCAGAGATCAGTAATAAGTGATGCAGAGTTCAGAGATCAGAAGTAAGTGATGCGGAGTTCAGAGATCAGTAATAAGTGATGCAGAGTTCAGAGATCAGTAGTAAGTGATGCAGAGTTCAGAGATCAGAAGTAAGTGATGCAGAGTTCAGAGATCAGAAGTAAGTGATGCAGAGTTCAGAGATCAGTAGTAAGTGATGCAGAGTTCAGAGATCAGAAGTAAGTGATGCAGAGTTCAGAGATCAGTAGTAAGTGATGCAGAGTTCAGAGATCAGTAGTAAGTGATGCAGAGTTCAGAGATCAGAAGTAAGTGATGCAGAGTTCAGAGATCAGTAGTAAGTGATGCAGAGTTCAGAGATCAGTAGTAAGTGATGCAGAGTTCAGAGATCAGAAGTAAGTGATGCAGAGTTCAGAGATCAGTAGTAAGTGATGCAGAGTTCAGAGATCAGAAGTAAGTGATGCAGAGTTCAGAGATCAGTAATAAGTGATGCAGAGTTCAGAGATCAGTAATAAGTGATGCACAGTTCAGAGATCAGTAATAAGTGATGCAGAGTTCAGAGATCAGTAGTAAGTGATGCAGAGTTCAGAGATCAGAAGTAAGTGATGCAGAGTTCAGAGATCAGTAGTAAGTGATGCAGAGTTCAGAGATCAGAAGTAAGTGATGCAGAGTTCAGAGATCAGTAGTAAGTGATGCAGAGTTCAGAGATCAGTAGTAAGTGATGCAGAGTTCAGAGATCAGTAGTAAGTGATGCAGAGTTCAGAGATCAGTAATAAGTGATGCAGAGTTCAGAGATCAGTAATAAGTGATGCAGAGTTCAGAGATCAGTAATAAGTGATGCAGAGTTCAGAGATCAGTAGTAAGTGATGCAGAGTTCAGAGATCAGAAGTAAGTGATGCAGAGTTCAGAGATCAGTAGTAAGTGATGCAGAGTTCAGAGATCAGTAGTAAGTGATGCAGAGTTCAGAGATCAGTAATAAGTGATGCAGAGTTCAGAGATCAGTAGTAAGTGATGCAGAGTTCAGAGATCAGTAATAAGTGATGCAGAGTTCAGAGATCAGTAGTAAGTGATGCAGAGTTCAGAGATCAGTAGTAAGTGATGCAGAGTTCAGAGATCAGTAGTAAGTGATGCAGAGTTCAGAGCCTAATTAGAGCTCAACAAACTGCCAAAACATTCTACGCATAACACGTAAAATTTAAAGAATGAAGAAAGGGAGGATGAGGCTGCTGTGTCTTTTGAAATATAGCATATACACTTTATTAATACACAAATTCCTAATAACACACCATGGTGAAATCAAAAGCCCTCAACTATGGGGTTGATTTACTAAAGTTAAATAGACTGTGCACTTTGCAAGTGCAGTTGCTCCAGAGCTTAGTAAATGAGGCAAAGCAAACTTTACAAAGAATACCCAATCATATGCATGGAAAATAAAAGAAATGCATTTTTGCTTTCACATGATTGGATAATGGAAGTCAGCAGAACGTCCTCTCATTTTTCTAACCTCTGGAGCAACTACACCTGCAAGGTCTATTTCTCTTTAGTATATCAACACCTATATCTGCAAAATATACAAGAATCATAATCTTCTATAAATTCATACAAATTGAGAAGCAATATACAGTATACATGAAATTACATTTCATTCCAGTTAAAACAGTAAATATGTATGGATATTTAACTTGAATCTAGATCCTTGCCTGGAGTTCAACTTTAATGCAGCAGCTGCTTTTACATGTATTTTGTTAGCATACTATATGGTAACATGTTTATACAAGTGTATACAAAATAAATGAATAATATCATAGCATTAGCTAAATGTAGGCATGTATCAGTATTTTGCATTCTATTTTATATCTTGGAATTGAAAGTGTCCATCCATATTTAATCCAAACTTAGCCTCCCTGGTGGTATTCCCGAGTCTGGCTCGGGGTGGATTTTTCATACCAAAAGCGGTATCCCCAAGCCAGACTCGGGATCGCATCGCAGGATCCAGGAAGAGTTTACTTACCTTGTCCCCTGGTTCCTGCAATGCCTCTCCGCTGTGATCGGCGAGCCACTGTGTCTCGCTCGATTCACAGTGCCGAGCTCCGTTCCCTGCGAGCGTTGCGACGCACGGGGACGGAGTTCGGCGGTAAATTCAAAAGTGAAACACACAGTATAGATACAGTATACTGTAATCTTACTGATTACAGTACTGTATCAAATAATGACACATCCCCTTTGTCCCTAGTGGTCTGCCCAGTGTCCTGCATGCAGTTTTATATATATAAAAACTGTTCTTTCTGCCAGGAAACTGGAGATTGTCCATAGCAACCAAAACTGTCTCTTTACATCAAAAGTGGTTTTAGACCAGCTAGAAAAAAGCGATAATAAATTATAATCACTTGCAGAATTGAGCGATAGTGATTTGTGAGGAGATCCGTCATCAAACACTAAAAGTAACAAAAGCTACAATTCTGCAACTGAGCAAATTTCAGTGTTTTTGATTTGATTACATTATTATATAATTTTATTATTATTATATTATTATTTGTTATAATTATTTATAGTTATTTATTATATTATAATTTTTTATTTTGTTTTTCAAACTTTATCATACCCAGGATGTCTACTAGACTCTTGTTTGGACAGATTTAAGTGAACTATTCCTAAGAATTACAGGCCTACAATATAAAACGCCAAATTTCTGTGCAAAATAATGGTACCGCTTTCAGCACCTAAAATCTGAAATAATCATACCGCCAGGGAGGTTAATGCCTAATGCCTATACTTTGTGCCTGAGCCTCAAGACACATACATTGAAAATCTAACTAAATGTATAAGTGTGTATATGCTTCTGTATGAGAGATTCATTATTTATGGAACTTTTTAGTTCCAAAAGGAGACTAGTATAAGAAAAATGATGCATCCATTTCATATTTCTCTTCCTGTACTGGTATAAAATGTATTGTGTTTTCCTATTATTTTTTTTATCTGAATGAAAGAAAAGGTGGTATACAACTTAGTAAACAATCATATTAGCATATTCTATACAATTTCTCTGAATAACACAATCATACTTTATTTGCACATTCACTGTGAAAATTAAAGGAAATCTTCTGTAGCTTTCATACACATTGACATTTATTATGATGTATGAGTTTAAAGTTTAAACTACAAGCACGACTGCCTACACGAAATTTGGCTCAGCATCATTAAAATCCACAATTACTAAACATAGTACTTGATAGTGACTTGTTCTTCTATTATAAAAATACACATACAGCTAGTAAACAAATGAAGGAAAACATAATTTTGCATCTTGTAAAAATAATAATAATAATAATAATAATACCGTAATATGCTTAATGCCATGTGTAATAAACTTTACTAATAATATTAGTTATAAATAGTTCTTTATATTTTCTATGCCTGTTACCAAGCTAAATTACATGCCGGTTCATTTATTCATTATAGTTCTCTGTAACTCGAGTGACAAATAACTTCCACCAATATTCACAGTTTTAACCATTTTCCACAACCGTGGTGTTGTGTTTAGAAGTGGATTCTTTCTAATAAAATAAGTAAGTGAATAATTGTTTGGGCACTCCAGCTGTATAAAGGAAACACTTTAAAGAGGACCTATCAATAGCATTACAGGTCTGCATAATTAAAATACAAATATTTCGCAAAATACCAAAACAATATTATTTTTAAATGTTGTAGCTTTTATAAATTAAAAAGCGTTGTTATTGTGCCCAGGCTGAGAGGAGAATTATGTCATCAGTCTGCTGCAGTCAGCAGGAAGTCTTTTCTCAGTCTTCCCTCCCACACTGACCAGTCCATGGGATTGTAGTGACATTGTAGCTTTTACATGTTGGCAAAATGAGAGGCAGAATCAGTGTGTGAGACAACACATGTACTGTACATATAGCCCAAAATTTCGGGACCCATTCCCACTTGTGTGTTGCAGCAATGCACACCAAAATGTGTTAGTTATCGTGTATTTCTGCAAAACATGGCAATGCTCCTGCTCGGCTTTATTGTGAATGGGGCCCTATTGCATTGTACAGTAGGGCCCAATGCACCACAGCGCACCTCAATGCACAACTATGCGTTTTGATGTGCTGCTTGGCTAAAAAAAGGGTATGTATGTTTTTTTCATCTGTTTTGGTGTACTGGCAGTCCCCTCATAATTAATCGGATATCTGAACGCAACACATTACCAGCACCTTAACACACATTAATGCACTGAAACAGAACCCTTAATGCCCAGCAACTCCAAAAAAACTACCATTGTAGGCTTTTCTATAAGACTGTCCAAGCATGCGATCGCACATTAGCATCATCAAGTACAAAGCAGAAGCAACAGTGAGGAGGGCAGGAGACCACAAACGAAGGAAAGCGCTGGAGCGAAGGATAAGGTCATTATTATATCCTATTCTTCATCACCTAGAGCAGGGGTCTCAAAACTATGGCCCTCCAGTTGTTCAGCAAGTACAATTCCCATCATGCCTAGTCATGTCTGTGAATGTCAGAGTTTTACAATGCCTCACAGAACATGTAGTTCTGCAACAGCTGGAGGGCCGTAGTTTGGAGATCCCTGACCTAGCGTTAACAAGCATTTAAAGCCTTGAAGCGGAAGGGGGCCCCGCTGCACGGGTAGTTTTTTTGTAACTTTTTAGTAACTTGTATCTAAGCAGTACCTTGTAAAATTCATATTTTGTCCTAAATTCTTTTTAAAAAATAACAGAACTTCCTGTTTGTGACAGCTGTCAGCAGTTGACATACTTACATACTTTATGGATCAAATCAAAACATAATTAGGTATACCACGTATGAGGGACTGTATACTTCTTTTAGAGGGGCTATCCTTCTTTTTGAACAAACTTCCTTTGTTCCTTTTTAGACCTTAGTTGGACCTTCTTTTTTCATGTACATAGATATCTATCAAAATGTACTATTTTTAACTACAGAAATAGAGGAACGTCAGCTTAATTTTTACTGTAATTGCTGACAAATGTCTGGGATCCAGCGCTGTCTTTCCACAGCTGGTTTTCCTAACTGCTACTGGTCACCGGCGCCACTGTCGTGGATATAGGAAACAGCGGTGGCCTCTGCCGGAACCACAGCCAGCTTTCCACTGTACATGTATAAGTCCTGGGGCCTCCTGGGACAAATGATGTGCCCCAGAAGGCTGTGGGAGAGGGCAGGGCAAGGGACACCATTCCTACAAAGGCAAGGATTGTAGAAGTGGGAGCTGGCACTAGTAAAAATTAGTACTCGCTCTCTCTCCTCCTTCCAAGAAAAGAATGATAACTCAGTTACAGGGTAAAGGGAGGAGTGAACCAGCAGGACTTCACTTTATGAGTAAACTTTCAGTTTAATTATTTAGTCCTACTATTCTGCCATTCTATTCTTTTAAAACCTTGTTTAAAAGAGAAAAAAAAATATGAGTTTTGCGAATAGTCTTTGGCATATAATTTTTTAATAGTTTGCATAACTGGGAGCATGGCAAATGGGTTTCCATTGCCTAAATACATTGTGCTTGAAGGTATCAATCTTTCTCATCTCAAAAACTTGAGAGGTAAGGGATTTCAAGGTAAAGTCCCCTCTTTTATAATTCTACTGCAAACTTTATAGCGTACCTGTTTGGTGGTATAGTTTTGTGTGCAGGTTTTGCACTTGGCACAATATTCTGTTTGCTTATTTCTATTAAAACATTGAAAATAGGTCTTCAATGTGCAGAGCATCTAATCTACCCTGACCAGCCTTTCCTGTGTTACCAGAATGACCTTCTTGTATTGCTCATTTTTATGTTATTGCTGAGTGCACTATCCATGTTGATATTTCAGTCGATAATCTGCTAAGTGGTGCAGTGTGACCACCGGAGCATGTAGAAATAGCTTTATCAAGGGGCTCTGCTGTATTTAGTTACATTGTTCCAGAGAATAAGGCTTTTCATTTGTACGCAAGTGGAAATACAGTAAGAAATATTGATCTCAAAGTGACAGAACAATATGTCTAATTAGAATTGCCTATGCTGAACATATAGTATCAAAGATAAGTGATCCACTGAATGAGCTTTCTGTTGAAAGAACAATTGTCAGTTTTTCATCACATCTGCCTAGCAGAAACTTATTTATGCACTCAGGCTACCTTGATGTATCTGTAGTTTTATTTTTCACAGTTACAATATAAAAATATTAAAGGTGGTAATAGTACAGGCTCCTTCATGTTTCAGGAACCAACATATTACAGCTTTATTAGTATATTGGAAAGCAATTGCATGGGCATTGTGATCAAAATGACATATACGGTAATGCAATGCATTCTTTAATTGGAGGAGGGGAGTTTGTAATGTTAATCTGCTCCTCCTCCAATCAAAGAATGCCTTGAATTGATTGAAAAGAATACAGTGGGTTTTCAGAATTGATGAGCTACAGAGCAAGAAACCCACTGTGATCTGTGTACTCCAGCGGGAACCTTAAGTTGGGATGGGGAGTTACTATTGAAAACAAAAAAAAAAGCAAAGTGTTCCCCCCAAATTAATATAATTAGTAAATAACCACGCTTAGGTAAGGCTAGGCTGCTGCCTCCCCTAGGGGCTCCACAAGTGAAGCATCAAACAGAAAAAAATATATATATGCAGGGATGGGTGATGCTGCCTATTACCTGGAGAGTGGCCTCCAGAGATGATTAACCATGTAAAAATGCAAGTGCTAATTGAACCAAAGTGTAATGTGCACCTCTAAAACTTAACCAATCCATTAATATTAAAATATAATGTATGCCTAACTTTAACTCCCTAACCCTTGACCCTAACTCCAACCTAAACTAAGATTCAATTTAAAGGTTTAGCACAGTAATTATTTGAAGTATAATATCAAACCTATCAAGGAATGGCTCATAATGAATAAATGGAGGGTTATGGACAGGCCAAGCTAAAGCCTGGATTTGAATTCCATTGAAATGTTTTGGGGTGATTTCAGACTGGGAGTTAATGTAAGGAAACCCACAAACATCTTGCAACTGAAGGAATTTTACATGTATGAGAGGTCAAACATTTAACAAAGATTGATGTGGGAGACTGGTGGGAAGTTATGCAAAACACCAACAAAACGTCAATTTTGCTAAAGGGGACAATGCCAGCTTCTAAAGCCAAGGATGTACTTACCTTCTCCATAGCACACCATTACATGTATTGATATTTTTGTTGGATAAATGAGTGAAAAGGCAAACTGTACTTGTGTTTTTATTAAACTACATCTCCTTTATCTGCAGGCACTGTTTCAATATAGAGTAATGTTTGTCTGTTCAACCTGATTTGTTCGACACCAATTATACTGAAGCATACACATTTTTTAATTTTTTTTTTTACATGGAGGGGGAGGGAAGTCATGCAGACCTTTTCGCTGTAGTAGAGTAAAATGCAATGGTCCCCGGCCCCGGACTGTTACTGGTACGTGGCCTGGTAGGAACCAAAGGAACCAGGGCGCACAGCAGGAGGTCAGCAGAAGGCAAGCGAGAGAAACTTCATCTGTATTCATTACCACCTGAATTGTGTCTCCTGTCAGATCAGCAGCGACATTAGATTCTCATAGGAGCGCAAACCTTACTGTAAACTGTGCATGCAAGGGATTTAGGTTGCGAGCTCCATATGAGAATCTAATGCTTGATGATCTGAGTTGGAGCCGAAGAGGTGATGCTAGTGCCAGGGAGCAGCTGCAAATACAGATTATTATTTGTGAATAAGCCAGGTGAACTGACTTCGTACATACTAGAAAAGGATTAACTGATTGAGATAAAAAATGATGGTGGCCTTAAAAGTATGTTTGAGACAACTTCAAATCTCCATGCATTCTGGATTAAAGTCAAGGAGGAATATCCTGTAACTGCAAAAGCACTGAAAAGCCTGCTTCCATTTCCACCATCCTATCTTTGTGAAGCATGATTTTCTGCAGTGACAGCAACCAAAACAAGAGTGCGGAGTAGACTGTACATAAGCACCACACTTAAGCCAAGTACACACGGGCCCGAATGTCGGCCAGCAATAGAAACAATCCGACATTCAGCACGTGTGTATGGCAGCCAGTCTGACAGAAGCCAGCCTTCTATCGAAGGCTCATGCCTGAAAAAGGTCTGCCGACTGGATCCCTCTCACCGCTGGCTGGAGTGTTCTGGCAGGGTGGCCTCCACATACTTGTATGCATGCTTGACAACGTCGGGGCATGCTCCTAATGAGACAACGGATGGTGCCCTGGGGTATTTCCTCCCAGATCTGGACAATGGCAAGAGGTGTTCTATTGGATTTAGGTCAGGCGAGCGTGGGGCCATTCAATCGTATCAATTCCTTCATCCTCCAGAAACTAGAAGCATACTCTCACCACATGAGGCCGGGTATTATCATGCATCAGAAGGAACCCAGGACCCACTGCAACAGCGTAGGGTCTGACAATGTGTCCAAGGATTTCATCCCGATACCTAATGGCAGTCAGGGTGCCATTGCCTAGCCTGTAGAGGTCTGTGCATCCCTCCATGGATATGCCACTCCAGACCATCACCGACCCACCACCAAACCGGTCATGCTGAACAATGTTACAGGCAGCATAACATGTTCCATGGCTTCTCCAGAGCCTTTCATGTCTGTCACATGTGCTCAGGGTGAACCTGCTCTCATCAGTGAAAAGCACAGGGTGCCAGTGCCGGACTTGCCAATTCTGGTGTTCAATGGCAAATGCCAATCAAGCTCCACGGTGCCAGACAGTGAGCACAGGGCCCACTAGAGGACGTTGGGTCCTCAGGCCACCCTCATGAAGTCTGTTTCTGATTGTTTGGTCAGAGACATTCACACCAGTGGCCTGCTAGAGATCATTTTGTAGGGCTCTGGCAGTGCTCATCCGATTCCTCAATGCACAAAGGAGCAGATACCGGTCCTGCTGATGGGTTAAGGACCTTCTATGGCCCTGTCCAGCTCTCCTAGAGTAACCTGTCTCCTAAAATCTCCTCCGTGCTCTTGAGACTTTGCTGGGAGACACAGCAAACCTTCTGGCAATGGCACATATTGATGTGCCATCCTGGAGGAGTTGAACTGCCTGTGCAACCTCTATAGAATTCAGGTATTGCCTCTTACTTCCAGTAGTGACACTGACCCACTGACAACTGTCAGAAAAAGATGAGTAGGGAAAAGAAATGTCAGTGGCCTCCACCTGTAAAACCATTCCTGTTTTGGAGGCTGTCTCATTGTTGCTCATCTAGTGCACCTGTTAATAATTTAATTAATACCAAAGCAGCTGAAACTGATTAACAACCCCCTCTGCTACTTATCCCAGGAGTTTAATTGACTTGATGCTATACTCTGATTCAAAAGTGTTTCTTTAACCACTTCAGCCCTGGAAGGTTTAACCCCCTTAATGACCAGGCTCTCTCCCTTCCACCTGTCAGTACACCAGCAGACTTGGCATCCCAGCCACGTGCAGCTCACAGTTCGGGTCTCCACCTTCCCATTGTCAATCGTCTTCGCTTTCTCCTCCAGCATGTCCAGCCCTTCCCCACACACTGGTGAGTGTGTTCCACATTTGTCCGCAGTGCAGCAGGGGTATTGGCTCCCCCCCCCCCCCCCCATGCTGCAGGAGGTTTTTTGTAAACTCCCAATTCCCTCAGCTTCTTGTTGCTCCATGGATCTTCTGTGAAACTGTAAGCTGGTGATTTATTTTTTACCTACCTCATATCCCTTCCTGTCTGACAACAGAAATGTTCTTTTACATGCATTCCTGTCAGAACGGCGGTCTGCCTTGTTTACATCGGCAGGCCACCATTCTATCTGTCAGGAGAGCGATTATGGTTGGCCGGCAGACATTGTGTCTGCCGGACCCACTGATTGGCTCCCCCTCTGGCTATTGCATGAAATGACGTACAGGTATGTCGTTTCGCGCAATAGATCTGACCTGCTGCAGTATATGTACTGCGGCTGGTCGGCAAGTGGTTAATTTTTTTATAATGAATATTCATTTGATACCTTTCACATTTATTGATATACAGGGTACATTTATCATAAAATACATGCTATATGTTGGGATACATATTTAATATTTCCTTAGTAACGAAACAATTAGTTTCGCAGCAAGTTGGTAAGACAATATTTTCTTGAAGCTGGATTGAATGCTTTGTTGTGAGAAGTGCGCTTAATTATCACCTGTTGTGCACCAGTGCTGTCCTGTTTCATCAATCCTATTATAATAAGTAATGTCACACTTATTCTTACAAAAATGTCACATTCCCTCTGCCAAAAAAACAAAGCCAATTGACAGCTTTTTAAACCTGCAAGCAAAGTGTTTATTAGGTCATAATTTTGTCTCAAATTAAACATTCCATAGTAAACTAACCTGAAAATAGATTTCCAACTATTTATATATGTGAAATATTTCTATTGCTGTGGAAAGCTCTGAACAGCTTCAACACAACCTTTAAAGGGAATTTCTGAAAAAAAAGAGATATTACAGCTGGAGTTCATTAAATGTTTTTAGCGATTATCTGTTGGTGAACAAGAGGTGTGTGTTTACTGATGTACCATTATATTCTGTAGATTGGCATTGTCATACAAGTGATATCAGAGCTCAATTTACTAGATTAGGCTAGTTGAGCTCTATGTATACTGTATAACATTAGACTTGAAACACTACTATAGTATACTATAATATGTATATTATGATAAAGATTTACTAAAGCCAACCATAAATAAAAGCAGAGCTGTTAATCTCTGATCCAAGGGACAAGGGGTGGGCTGGAGGGGGCCTGCCCAGGGCGCAATGGTTTATTGCAGGGATGTGGGCGCCCTGACCCTAACCCTAATGGTGGGGGGGTGCAGTTTGGCATCTTTGCCCTGGGCGCTGGATGGCCTTGTCCCGGCACTGCCTGGGATCCTCACAGAGCCTTAGGTTTAACATCAGCTATACTGAATTAAGTAAGTAGTGAATGACTGTGTAAAAATATTGTGCCAGCCAGAAAATACTCCTGGTTTGTATTCAGTACTCAAGGATAATAATTGTTGACCTTGCACCAAGGCTTGTTATTATTCTTACAAATGATCAAGGCACATGCAAGAATCTTTTTCACTTGACAATTAGATATGTATATAATGTAAGGATCCTATTGCCCTCATATCATCTTTCCTTGTAGTGTCAGTTTCCTCAGACTATATCTAAGCCTAGGTTCACATTGGAGCGATTTGCCATGCGATTTGAGAGATCAAATCGCATGACAAGTAACAGCCTATTGGAAGCAATGACACTGTTCCAATCGGTGCGACACCAATTTTGCAGCGCCGCACCGATTTGCAAAAGTAGTTCTTGCACTACTTTTGCCGATTTCAGGTGCGACTTCAATAGACATCTGTGCGTGAAGCCACATGGATGTCTGTCAAGTAGCACCTGAAATCGCGCTGACCTTGCTACTTTGAAATCGCGCTACTTCATGTGAAGTGGATGCGATTTCAAAGTAGCACCAATGTGAACCAGGGCTTAGTGTTTTTAGCACCTTTCACACAATGTAATTGTTGTATGTCAGTGAAAATTTGTATTGTTCACTTTCTCAATGTATGTGAATGTGAAGTAATGTGGTTGCCACCATTAAATATATAGATGAAAATACACACTGTATAAACAATGATTTTTCCACCATAAACAAGAAATGGAAAAACTTTTCCCTTGTTTTTGACAGTGAAAACAACCCTTAAAAGGAAATTAGAGGGATATGGAGGCTAGAATACCATAGTCCTGGAAAGGCACAGCTGCTCCAAGCACTACATCAGCCTCAGTACTGCTTTTACAGGGCCAATAAAAGCTGATTCATTGGAGCCTGAGTTGGACATCTACTGCAACTTGACATCTGTCCACAATTGAAGGAATTTTCCATTTTGTTGTATTCCTTAGGAATACTGTATAATGTGTTATGCTGACGATGTTACAGTCTTTTATTACAAAGTTTTATGTGCTATTTGCTAATGTATTAAACTGTATTATGGAACCATTTGATAATGTGACACACCATGTAAGTTTCAATACTGGCATATTCCCTTCACCTTTTTTCACCATTTTAAAATAGCCTTCCAATTGGACATTTCTTTGGTGATCACCAGTAGTATATCACAAACAAAAACTCATTTAACATCAAGTGCATTTGACATTGTAACTTAGAGTACATGGAACTAAATTAACAGAAATTAAGGTAAAGTTACATTTCTGTACTTAAAGTGGAGGTCCACCCTGAAAAAAAAAATTGCATAAAAAAATACCTAAAAAAATGGAGGAAAAAAAAAAAATTTTAACTTACGTGAAATGGCTGTTGCTAGGTGGTCTTCCTAATCTGCCTCTTCCTACGCCGCAGTGATCTTCAGTCTTCTCCTCCCAACGTTTTCTTCTGGGGAATGGGGCGCGGTGTGTTATGGGAACTGTGTGTGTCCCACAACACATCGCGTCCCATTCACAAAGCGCTGAGCGACTCGCACATGCGCAGTAGGAAACGGGCAGTGAAGCCGTAAGGCTCCTTTGCCTGTTCCCCTTAGTTAGGATGGCGGTGCCGGGACCCAAGAGCCGAGGAATGGGTCGGCCTCGGGCGGCCGACATCGCGGGCACCCAGGACAGGTAAGTGTTCTTTTTTTAAAGTCAGCAGCTACAATGTTTGTAGCTGCTGACTTAAACATTTTTTTTCCCGGCCGGAATCCCGCTTTAGCTATCAATATATTATTCATATCTAAAACATCTTTAATCTTGAAATATGTTTTTGTATTGCGGTGCCATTTGTTTTTTTTTTTAATTTGATCTATATTAAAAATTATATTTGTTTATATGGGGTTGTTAGCTTTGACTCTTAGTGTTAATACTATTTTGATATAATTGGACGTATGAATGAGTTGGCATGCCAGCAAGTTGTACTTTAAAATGTCTATATATTTTAAAATTGTATAAATAAATCTTTTGATATTTTTTTGACCCATTTGGTATAGTCAAAGTCCTTTAAATCTAGTATGTTAGGATTATTTGTGTTGTACTTTAAAAACCTACTGGATTCCTAGTCAGGGTTGATATGCAATCATGATACAATAATAAAAAAAATAGTAGTAAAAGAAAAATTAGCATATTATGCAAGCAGTAGTACAGTAGATAAAGGTAGATTTCAACAGCACATCAGTGGACTAGTGTTAAGACTATATGCTTATATACAAAAAATATGTTTTAAATGTAGCGAGACCAACCCAGGGTCATAAGATTGATGATGTGCAATGAGGATCTCTGAGTAGCCATTGTTCTACAAAAACTGTTTGGACCTGAGGTGTAAGGTAGTTTGGAATATCTCACCTAGTACTCAGCAAACTCATTCTGCTGACCCACCTAACCCAACATGTCCACAGAGGAGGAGATATGAGGATTTCTGAGGAGAACCAGGAGCAGTTGGTTTGATATTCACAAAGTCAGGCTGTGACAGGTAGGGGGCAGGAGGGGCAGCTGTCCCAGGTTTAGTGTCTTCATGTGGAAAGAGGGACTCCACTTCACATGCATGTACTTTACTAGCAGCACAAGCAGAATGTGAGGTAAGTACCGGAGGGCCTCATCCCCAATCTGGCACTGCTAATTCTGCTCCTCACAGAGTTTGATGCCATTAGAGCTGCCACTCTCCCCTGCAGCATTAATTATTGTCATCGGTTAGCCTGGACCAGCATCATGCTGTTTGCTGTGTAAGGCACTCCCTGCATTGTGCAGCTAAAGTGTGGGATACACGTTCACTGTGTCTGATGTTTTTTAGTTATGGAGCCTGCTGCTAGCAAACTCCCTGAAGGAGATGTGCTGACAACTCTGCTATCATGCCAGCACCCCTCAGATCAGGAGCTAGCACAGTGTCACCAGCCCCAGAAACTAAACGACTGAAAATACATACAGTAGAACCCCAATCCCACACTGCAGCTAGTGTGCAGGGAGTGAATGCACTGCAAGCAGCAGGTTGTGGGATGAACTCTCAGTGTCAGGAGTCAGGTGAGCAGAATGAGCAGAATATTCTTCTGCTGCCTGTACATGCAAAATAAAAAGTGAAATGGCTGGTCACAACACCTCCCCCCCGCCCCATTTCATTACACTGCCTTAATGCCATGCACACCCCCAAGGTCAGAGCACCTGCCTCAAACCAGAAACCTCACAGTGGTTTTCTTTTTCTTTTTTCTTTTTTTAAACTGAACAACAGAAATAGATAATTTTCTATATGTGAAAAGAGCATCTGAAATGGTGAATACAAATTGTATTATAGTAAATGTAGCTTCTGACAACAGAGAACTTTCTCTTCTTCATTATGCTGTCATTTCAAGCACTGTTGAGAACCTGCTAGTCATCTATAGAGAGTATGTCAGTAAACAAAACACCTGTGTGAGAAGGCTCCAGTTGAGGCAGCTATTCCCCAACACATGCATTACATGCCAATTACTGGAAAGTGAAACTGAACCCCTAACCTGCAACTGCTACTGAGAACACTTTCGAACATTTGTTTAATTCAATAAAGCAAGTACCAGCTGAGGTTTTTTATGTACTTCTTAAACAAATCCCACAGGTAACCAAAAGGACAAATTATTGTGAGCCCCAAAGTACTGGCTGTAAAACAACCCATAAGCCATCACTGTTAGAATAGCCAGACAGGCAGACCTTCTCTAGGCCCCAGCATTATCTTGTTCCCAATTTGCAGTGGCTGGTGTGGCTCATCAGTTGCATCACTTGCTTTTTATCAGGCCCTGTAGATGAGTCAAGTCTCTATAATAACGTAATGGACAAAATTATGTATTTTTTTAATTGTTGTTCATCTGTGGTTGATGCAAACAGGTGCTACAATATGTAAAAGCAGGGCAACTTAAAGGTATTATTAATTCTAATGCAAAGAATTGTGGGACCCCAACATCTAACAGAAGTTACAAACTTTCCAAAATGCATGTATTAAATTAAAGCTTTTTTTAGGTCTTTTATATCTAGGTTTATGTGTGTTTTGCATCTCAAAAAAATTAATTTATGATCATATTAATGCTCAAGTCACTTGTCTCTTTATAAAACAGAATAAGAGAATTTTACAGGGAGTTGAAATATTACATTACGTACAGTACATCCTCATTAATTTAGTTTATGTGTTATAAATTCTGGTGGCATATCCAATGTATTGGGGGGCCTAGGGAAAATGCCTTTTCAGCCCTTTTAGTAAAGCATTTTTCTACAAATCTATTTTGATCGTACTGACCTTTATTTGAAAATAGAACCTATTTATCTTCAAACAAGTGTTAGAAGGTTCTAGGTTAGACAGAAATTCTGAAAGATCACCTTTGTACTTAGCTTAGATAAATGTTAATATTCTCAAATTCAGGTCTCTTTTTTCATATGTCCCTTGTCAAAGAAGACTTCAAATATTTATATAAAAGTTTAGAAACTCTGCCATAGGCAGGAGTGTATCTATTTTAAATGTAGTGTTGTTGTTAGCCTGTAGTCAGTCTTAGTTCTGAATTGTTATAGTATTACTGTCTCTGGGTTTTACCTAAATCCAGATTAGTGTTTACTTCAGCCTGCTGTTGAGAAGTGTTCTCGGCAATAAAGCAAGAAAATACCATAATTCTGAGTTATGAAAATGTATGTTTCCCTGGCCAACCACTAGGAGGTTTTATGCCAGTGTTGCATGCTGGGGCAAAATATTAATATTTGGGTGACCTCCCAGAAAGGTCTTTTGTCCTTGCCTCCTGGGCTATACTGGAGGCCTCTGTCTCCTATGCCTGCTGCCTATGGAGGTTGAAGACAAAGGTAGGCCTGAGTCTGGGGCCTGAAGGACTTACATTGCCTTGCTGGAGGGTACATACAGGAGAAGTGAAGCCAGAGTCTTGTTAAAACACCAAGGAAAGGAACCTTGCTGCTGAAGAATATAATGGAGAGCTGTGTAGAAGCTACTTTTCAATGAACATTACAGGAATCCTGGTGGTTCATCAGAAATGTATTTGTGCTGCCTGACGTTGCTCAACAGTTTTAAGAGTACAGATTGCTGGCCCCAGCTTAAATATTCTTATTTCTGCATTGATTATTGCCAACAGAAATACCTAGACTCAATCCCTCTCTCCTTGAGTTTTTTGAGCCCTAATAAATTCTATAAACAGTCTAAAGTGACTGCCAACTAATTTTTTTAACCCACAGAGTCGAAAATTAGCCCACTGAGACATCTGGAAAACCAGGTGTAAGTGGGTGCTATACAGATATACATGATACCAAAGCTGAACATTGTTGTCTACTAGGGATGAGGCGAACACCACCTGGTTCGTTTCGCACCAGAACCTGCGAACGGACCGAAAATTCGCACGAACGTTAGAACCCCATTGACGTCTATGGGACTCGAACGTTCGAAATCAAAAGTGCTCATTTTAAAGGCTAATTTGCATGGTATTGTCCTAAAAAGGGTTTGGGGACCCGGGTCCTGCCCCAGGGGACATGTATCAATGCAAAAAAAAGTTTTAAAAAACGGCCGTTTTTTCGGGAGCAGTGATTTTAATGATGCTTAAAGTAAAAAAAAAAAAAAAAATGAAATATTCCTTTAAATATCATACCTGGGGGGTGTCTATAGTATACCTGTAAAGTGGCGCATGTTTCCCATGCTTAGAACAGTCCCTGCACAAAATGTCATTTTTAAAGGAAAAAAAGTCATTTAAAACTGCTTGTGGCTTTAATGTAATGTCGGGTCCTGGTAATATGGATGAAAATCACTGAGACAAACGGCATGGGTACCCCCCAGTCCATTACCAGGCACTTTGGGTCTTGTATGGATATTATGGGGAACCCCGCACCCAAATTAAAAAAGGAAAGGTGTGGGGCCCCCAAGCCCTATATACTCTGAACAGCCGTATACAGGCGGTGCAAACAAGACAGGGACTGTAGGTTTGTTGTTAAGTAGAATCTGTTTGTAATTTTGAACTGGTACATTTTTAACGTGTTTAGCTCCAGCCAAAAAATCTATTTTAAGCTTTTTGGAAAACATAGGGAAGGGTTATCACCCCTGTGACATTTGTTTTGCTGTCTGTGCTCCTCTTCAGAAGATTTCACTTCACTTTTTGTCCCAATGACCAATGTTTTTTGAAAATTTGGGTTTTTTTGTGAAACAAGGATTGGTGATAAAGCATCAATGGAAAGGAGAAAAGTTTTTCCCATATTAACTCTTACAGGAGAGAATTTCCCTTCCTAGGGGTAGATTTCATCTTACTTCCTGTTATCTCCTTCCGTTTGCAAGTAGGAATCGTTTGTAAGTTGGATGTTTGAAAGTAGGGGTCTGCCCTATATACTCAGCAGAATATTGGGCCCTAGGTGTTGTTGTGGCCACAACACCGTAAGCCCTCACAGGGCCCTGCTGTGAAATATTAGATCAAGAATTGTAATTACATGCCCCTGTTGAACAGGGGCAGAAAAATTGATTGGGCCTTTGGTGGTGGTGGTGGTGGTGGTGCTGGTGCCACAACACTGTAATGCCCCGTACACACGGTCGGACTTTGTTCGGACATTCCGACAACAAAATCCTAGGATTTTTTCCTATGTTGGCTCAAACTTGTCGTGAATACACATGGTCACACAAAGTTGTCGGAAAATCCGATCGTTCTAAACGTGGTGACGTAAAACACGTACGTTGGGACTATAAACGGGGCAGTAGCCAATAGCTTTCATCTCTTTATTTATTCTGAGCATGCATGGCACTTTGTGTGTCGGATTTGTGTACACACGATCGGAAATTCCGACAACGGATTTTGTTGTCGGAAAATTTTATAGCCTGCTCTCAAACTTTATGTGTCAGAAAATCCAATGGAAAATGTGTGATGGCGCCTACACACAGTCGGAATTTCTGACAACAAGGTCCTATCACACATTTTCCGTCGGAAAATCCGACCGTGTGTACGGGGCATTAGTCCTCACAGATACTCTTGGAAGAAACGGGCCCTGCTGTGAAATATTAGATCAAGAATTCTAATTACATGTCCCTGTTGAACAAGGGCTGAAAAATTGGGCCTTAGGCACTGGTGCTGGTGCCACAACACTGGAACCCCTCACAGATGCTCTAGTTGGAGCGCAGGAACTAGCCCTGCTGCAAATAATTGCATCGAAAATTGTAATTACACGCCCCTGTTGAACAGGGGCTGAAAAATTGGGCCTTAGACACTGGTGCTGGTGCCACAACACTGCAACCCCTCACAGATACTCTAGTTGGAGTGCAGGAACTAGCCCGGCTGCAAAGAATTGCATCAAAAATTGTAATTACACGCCCCTGTTAAACAGGGGCTGAAAAATTGGGCCTTAGGCACTGGTGCTGGTGCCACAACACTGCAACCCCTCACAGATACTCTAGTTGGAGCGCAGGAACTAGCCCTGCTGCAAAGAATTGCATGAAAATTTGTAATTACATGCCCCTGTTAAACAGGGGCTGAAAAATTTGGCCTTAGGCACTGGTGGCGGGACTGGCGGCGCCCAGAACCAAAAATGTTCTTACAAGCTATCATCGTGATCATTGAGGAGGAAGAGGATAATTACTCAGTATAACAGGATAGTCACTCATCATCAGCAGAGGCAGTCTTTGAAGGGATCTGACATTTAAAAAAAATGTATTCGGTTACATCAGCATCAGGTGCTTGGTAGCTGGTGGTGATCCAAGACTGGTTCATTTTTATGAAGGTCAGTCGATCGACCGAGTCGGTGGACAGACGCACCCTGTGATCGGTTACAAAGCCTCCAGCAGCACTGAATGTGCGTTCCGAAAGAACGCTGGATGCAGGACAGGCCAGTAGCTCAACTGCATACTGTGAAAGCTCTGGCCAGTGATCCATCCTCAAGACCCAGTAACCCAGAGGATTTTCGGTGGGAAAGGTGTCCAAGTCAGATCTTGCCCCTAGGTATTCCTGCACCATGTAAAACAGACGCTGGCGATGGTTGCTGGAACCGATCATACCTTGGGGCTGCAGACTAAAAAATTGTCTGAACTTTCTTGTAAAAAAAAAATTGTCTGAACGCATCGGTCAGACGGCCACCTTCTCGACCGCTCTTTCTTTGACTGACCGAAGCCCTTAGCAACACGTTGTCCAGAAATAGGAGTTTGTAACCTCCCAGTCTCTGCTGATGCTGAGTGCCAGGCTCCACCTCCATACTGACACAATCCTCCTCCTCCTCGTCCTCTTCCTGTGTGATCGGTGGGCACGCAGGAACACTGTCTGGATAAAGGGGGCCTTGAGAGCTAAGGAAGTCCTCCTCTTCCTGCCTCTGTTCTGCCTCAAGTGCCCTGTCCATTATTCCACGCAGCGTGTGCTCCAACAGGTGGACAAGGGGGACAGTGTCACTGATGCATGCACTGTCACTGCTCACCATCCTCGTGGCCTCCTCAAATGTTGACAGGACAGTGCATGCATTCCTGATCATAGACCACTGGCGTGGGGAAAAAAAAAAAGCTCCCCTGACCCTGTCCTGGTGCCATAGTCGCACAGGTACTCATTGATGGCCCTCTGCTGCGTGTGCAGCCGCTGCAGCATGGCCAACGTTGAGTTCCACCTGGTGGCCATGTCACAGATTAGGCGGTTCTTGGGCAGGTTAAATTCCTTTTGGAGGTCTGCCAGCCGAGCACTGGCATTATATGACCGGCGGAAATGCATACAGACTTTCCTGGCCTGCCTCAGGACATCCTGTAAGCCCGGGTACCTGCCCAAGAACCGCTGCACCACCAAGTTAAGGACATGAGCCAAACAGGGCACATGGGTCATTTGTCCCTGTTGGAGGGCGGAGAGGAGGTTGGTGCCATTGTCACAAACCACCATTCCTGCCTTAAGTTGGCGTGGCATCAACCACCTCTGAACCTGCCCCTGCAGAGGTGACAGAACCTCTGCCCCAGTGTGGCTTCTGTCCCCCAAGCACACCAGCTCAAGCACCGCATGGCATCTTTTGGCCTGCATACTTGCGTAGCCCCTTGAACTCCTATGGAGCACCGCTGGTTCCGAGGACAAAGCACAGGAAGAGGCCATGGAGGAAGAAGAAGAGGAGGGGGTGGAGGAGAGAGGTGTGTCAGAATCATTAGTAGTGGCATTTTGGAGGCGTGGTGGCAGAACAACCTCCAACACTACTGCACCTTGTCCTGCATCCTTCCCAGCTGCCAGCAGAGTCACCCAATGCTAAGTGAAACTTAGGTAACGTCCCTGTCCATGCCTGCTGGACCATGAGTCAGCGGTAATATGCACCTTACCGCTGACCGCCCTGTCCAGCGAGGCCAAGATGCCTTCCACATACCGGTAGAGAGACGGAATCGCCTTCCGTGAGAAAAAGTGGCGTTTGGGTACCTGCTACTGAGAAACCGCACATTCCACAAACTCACGGAAGGGGGCAGAGTCTACCAATTGAAAAGGCAGCAGTTGAAGTGCTAGCAATTTTGCCAAGCTAGCATTCAACCGCTGGGCATGTGGATGGCTGGGAGCGAACCTCTTTCGGCGGTGCAGCAGCTGGGGCAGGGAAATTTTCCTGGTACAATCTGACGTCGGTGTACTGAGAGCAGATTGCCCGCAAGTACTTGGCTGTGGCACACCTAATTCTACACCTTCATTCCTCTCAGTGCAGGTCTCAGAGAGGACTGAAGGTATAGTGGGGTTGGAGATCTCAGCTGATGAGGAGCAAGGAGAGGTCCTCTTTGTTCTTTGGTGTGGGTCTTTTAGATACGCTTGCCAACGAACTGCATGGCAGGTCAACATATGTCTGGTCAAGCATGTGGTGCCCAAGCAGGAGATGTTTTGGCCACGCGAGATACGCTTGAGACATATGTTGCAAATAGCAGGGGTGCGATCTGATGCACTCGTCTCAAAAAAGGCCCACATCAAAGAACTTTTGGAATAACGCGCAGAGACAGCAGCGCCCTGCACATGCGGAGCTTTGCGGTGTGATGCAGTCAGTGTGCTGCCCTTAGGCTGGCCTCTGGAGGGAATCCTGCCTCATTGGTGATGTGCCTCCTCCTCCTCTCTCCTATCAGGCACGCACGTTGAGTCAGTGACCTCATCATCCCCTCCCTCCTCATCTCTGGAACAAACCTGGCAGTATGCTGCAGCAGGGGGAGCATGACTGCCAGATTGCTGTCCTTCTTGGGCACCCCCTCTGTCCGTGCTCACGTTACTGCCTTCATCTAGCTCAGTATCATCATCAGAGCCTTCTAAACGCTGGGCATCCTCCTGGAGCATGTACCCAACACTGTGGTCAAACAGTTCGAGGGACTCCCCAGGAGGACATGGTGGGGCTAGAGAAGGAGTCACTGATGCCATTGAGCCGAGGGAAGAGGCCGCGTTGGCAGCTGCTTTGCCAGACAAAGTACCCTGAGCATGGGTGAGAGAGGATGAGGAGGATGAGGATGGCTTGGACATCCACTCGACCAAGTCTTCCGCATGTTGTGGCTCAACACGGCCAGCTGCCGAAAAAAAGGCCAAGCGTGTCCCACGGCCACGTGCTGATGAGGATGCACCGTCTCCACGGCCACCACTGTTGCCTCTAGACACAGAGCCTGCTTGCCCTCTTTTATTGGCTTGTGACTGTCTGCCTCTCCTTGTTGGCCTTCTAGACATACTAATGGCCTGCAGTGAGATGTAGCTGCACTAAGCTGGGATATATATATCACTGATGCCATTGAGCCGAGGGAAGAGGCCGCGTTGGCAGCTGCTTTGCCAGACAAAGTACCCTGAGCATGGGTGAGAGAGGATGAGGAGGATGAGGATGGCTTGGACATCTTCCGCATGTTGTGGCTCAACACGGCCAGCTGCCAAAAAAAAGGCCAAGCGTGTCCCATGGCCACGTGCTGATGAGGATGCACCGTCTCCACGGCCACCACTGTTGCCTCTAGACATAGAGCCTGCTTGCCCTCTTTTATTGGCTTGTGACTGTCTGCCTCTCCTTGTTGGCCTTCTAGACATACTAATGGCCTGCAGTAGCTGCACTAAGCTTGGATATATATATATATACTGATACTGCAGCTAGCAAAATCAACTGCCTGCCTGTAGTATGAGAACACCACCAATCTTCTACAGATAGCTTTAGCTGAACACTGTGAAGAGGACACACTACACTAACGTTAAAATAATGTAGCTGCCTGCGGTAGTGATAGGATCAGGAAAACACCACCAACCTTCTACAGGTAGCTTTAGCTGAACACTGTGCAGAGGACGCACTACACCAACGTTAAAATAATGTAGCTGCCTGCGGTAGTGATAGGATCAGAAACACACCACCAACCTTCTACAGGTAGCTTTAGCTGAACGCTGTGCAGAGGTCGCACTAAACTAATGTGTAAATAATGTAGCTGCCTGCAGTAGTGATAGGATCAGTTAAACACCACCAACCTTCTACAGATAGCTTTAGCTGAACACTGTGAAGAGGACGCACTAGACTAACGTGTAAATAATGTAGCTGCTTGCGGTAGTGATAGGATCAGGAAAACACCACCAACCTTCTACAGATAGCTTTAGCTGAACACTGTGCAGAGGACGCACTACACTAACGTTAAAATAATGTAGCTGCCTGCGGTAGTGATAGGATCAGGAAAAGCACCACCAACCTTCTACAGGTAGCTTTAGCTGAACACTGTGCAGAGGTTGCACTACACTAACGTGTAAATAATGTAACTGCCTGCGATAGTGATAGGATCAGGAAAACACCACCAACCTTCTACAGATAGCTTTAGCTGAACACTGTGAAGAGGACGCACTACACTAACGTTACAATAATGTAGCTGCCTGCAGTAGTGATAGGATCAGGAAAACACCACCAACCTTCTACAGGTAGCTTTAGCTGAACACTGTGCAGAGGTTGCACTACACTAACGTGTAAATAATGTAGCTGCCTGCGGTAGTGATAGGATCAGGAAAACACCACCAACCTTCTACAGATAGCTTTAGCTGAACACTGTGAAGAGGACGCACTACACTAACGTGTAAATAATGTAGCTGCCTGCGGTATTGATAGGATCAGGAAAACACCACCAACTTTCTACAGGTAGCTTTAGCTGAACACTGTGCAGAGGTCGCACTAGACTAACGTGTAAATAATGTAGCTGCCTGCAGTAGTGATAGGATCAGGAAAACACCACCAACCTTCTACAGGTAACTTTAGCTTAACACTGTGCAGAGGTCGCACTACACTAACTTGTAGCTTTAGCTGAACACTGTTGACGCACTACACTAACTTGTAGCTTTAGCTGAACACTGTTCAGAGGACGCACTACACTAACTTGTAGCTTTAGCTGAACACTGTGCAGAGGTTGCACTACACTAACTTGTAGCTTTAGCTGAACACTGTGAGGAGAACGCACTACACTAACTTGTAGCTTAAGCTGAATACTGTGTACTACACTAACTTGTAGCTTTAGCTGAACACTGTTCAGAGGACGCACTACACTAACTTGTAGCTTTAGCTGAACACTGTGCAGAGGTCGCACTACACTAACGTGTAAATAATGTAGCTGCCTGCTGTAGTGATAGGATCGGGATAACACCACCAACCTTCTGCAGGTAGCTTTAGCTGAACACTGTTCAGAGGACGCACTACACTAACTTGTAGCTTTAGCTGAACACTGTTCAGAGGACGCACTACACTAAATTGTAGCTTTAGCTGAACACTGTGCACTACACTAACTTGTAGCTTTAGCTGAACACTGTGAGGAGGACACACTACACTAACTTGTAGCTTTAGCTGAACACTGTGCAGAGGTCACACTACACTAACTTGTAGCTTTAGCTGAACACTGTGAGGAGGACGCACTACACTAACTTGTAGCTTTAGCTGAACACTGTGCAGAGGTTGCACTACACTAACTTGTAGCTTTAGCTGAACACTGTTCAGAGGACGCACTACACTAACTTGTAGCTTTATCTGAACACTGTTCAGAGGATGCACTACACTAACTTGTAGCTTTAGCTCAACACTGTGCAGAGGTCGCACTACACTAACTTGTAGCTTTAGCTGAACACTGTGAGGAGGACGTACTACACTAACTTGTAGCTTTAGCTGAACACTGTTCAGAGGACGCGCTACACTAACTTGTAGCTTTAGCTGAACACTGTGCACTACACTAACTTGTAGCTTTAGCTGAACACTGTTCAGAGGGCGCACTACACTAACTTGTAGCTTTAGCTGAACACTGTGCAGAGGTCGCACTACACTAACTTGTAGCTTTATCTGAACACTGTTCAGAGGATGCACTACACTAACTTGTAGCTTTAGCTCAACACTGTGCAGAGGTCGCACTACACTAACTTGTAGCTTTAGCAGAACACTGTGAGGAGGACGTACTACACTAACTTGTAGCTTTAGCTGAACACTGTTCAGAGGACGCGCTACACTAACTTGTAGCTTTAGCTGAACACTGTGCACTACACTAACTTGTAGCTTTAGCTGAACACTGTTCAGAGGACGCACTACACTATCTTGTAGCTTTAGCTGAACACTGTGCAGAGGTCGCACTACACTAACTTGTAGCTTTAGCTGAACACTGTTGACACACTACACTAACTTGTAGCTTTAGCTGAACACTGTTCAGAGGACGCACTACACTAACTTGTAGCTTTAGCTGAACACTGTGCAGAGGTTGCACTACACTAACTTGTAGCTTTAGCTGAACACTGTGAGGAGAACGCACTACACTAACTTGTAGCTTAAGCTGAATACTGTGTACTACACTAACTTGTAGCTTTAGCTGAACACTGTGCAGAGGTCGCACTACACTAACGTGTAAATAATGTAGCTGCCTGCTGTAGTGATAGGATCGGGATAACACCACCAACCTTCTGCAGGTAGCTTTAGCTGAACACTGTTCAGAGGACGCACTACACTAACTTGTAGCTTTAGCTGAACACTGTTCAGAGGACGCACTACACTAAATTGTAGCTTTAGCTGAACACTGTGCACTACACTAACTTGTAGCTTTAGCTGAACACTGTGAGGAGGACACACTACACTAACTTGTAGCTTTAGCTGAACACTGTGCAGAGGTCACACTACACTAACTTGTAGCTTTAGCTGAACACTGTGAGGAGGACGCACTACACTAACTTGTAGCTTTAGCTGAACACTGTGCAGAGGTTGCACTACACTAACTTGTAGCTTTAGCTGAACACTGTTCAGAGGACGCACTACACTAACTTGTAGCTTTATCTGAACACTGTTCAGAGGATGCACTACACTAACTTGTAGCTTTAGCTCAACACTGTGCAGAGGTCGCACTACACTAACTTGTAGCTTTAGCTGAACACTGTGAGGAGGACGTACTACACTAACTTGTAGCTTTAGCTGAACACTGTTCAGAGGACGCGCTACACTAACTTGTAGCTTTAGCTGAACACTGTGCACTACACTAACTTGTAGCTTTAGCTGAACACTGTTCAGAGGGCGCACTACACTAACTTGTAGCTTTAGCTGAACACTGTGCAGAGGTCGCACTACACTAACTTGTAGCTTTATCTGAACACTGTTCAGAGGATGCACTACACTAACTTGTAGCTTTAGCTCAACACTGTGCAGAGGTCGCACTACACTAACTTGTAGCTTTAGCAGAACACTGTGAGGAGGACGTACTACACTAACTTGTAGCTTTAGCTGAACACTGTTCAGAGGACGCGCTACACTAACTTGTAGCTTTAGCTGAACACTGTGCACTACACTAACTTGTAGCTTTAGCTGAACACTGTTCAGAGGACGCACTACACTATCTTGTAGCTTTAGCTGAACACTGTGCAGAGGTCGCACTACACTAACTTGTAGCTTTAGCTGAACACTGTGAGGAGGATGCACTACACTAACTTGTAGCTTTAGCTGAACACTGTGAGGAGGACACACTACACTAACTGTAAATAGTCTAGCTGCCTGACTGTGGTACTAATAGGATCAGAAGAACACCAGCAATTTTTTTAGGTAGCTGTAAATACTGTAATAACACAAGCCTGCCTGTCAGTAGGAAGATAATAACAGGAACGGATCTAGTTAAACTGAATACAGTATATATATATATATACACAATACACTGTAAGTGCAGCTAACTGACTGACTGTCCTGCCTAATCTATCTAACTTAAATCAAATGACACTGTCTCTCTGTCTCTGTCTCTCAACGCCGGAACACACTACACAGGGCCGCCATGTAGGCGGCCTTATATAGTGTGGGGCGTGTACTAAACCCCCTGAGCCATAATTGGCCAAAGCCACCCTGGCTTTGGCCAATTACAGCTCTCTCTACAGACGGCGCTGTGATTGGCCAAGCATGCGGGTCATAGTGCATGCTTGCATGCTTGGCCAATCATCAGCCAGCAATGCACTGCGATGTCGCAGTACATTATGGGCCGTGACGCGCCACGCGAATTTGGCGCAAACGGCCCATATCGTTCGCAATTCGGCGAACGGGCGAACAGACGATGTTCGAGTCGAACATGGGTTCGACTCGAACACGAAGCTCATCCCTATTGTCTACTATCCAAAAAAAGGAAAATCTGCTAACAAAATGTAACCAATGCATACATGTTATAGGCAATAATCTGTCTTCCAGTCATTAGGAATATTTGTGAAGGGCATTTA
The DNA here is from genome assembly GCF_042186555.1 of Aquarana catesbeiana. NCBI lineage: Eukaryota > Metazoa > Chordata > Amphibia > Anura > Ranidae > Aquarana > Aquarana catesbeiana. The sequence continues at coordinate 606,237,839 of NC_133325.1, forward strand.
TAAGTGTGAATCTTTATCACCTGGAACTGTAGCCAGATAAGGCCATTTCAAATAATATGAATGTATATATATTGGACAGGCTATCCACTTGTGTACTGACGCATTCAAACACGATCATGAAATGTTCACTGTACCTTCAGAATCTATGATTGGGGACAGTCGGTGGCCAAATATATTTTACTTATTAAGCTAGAAACTAGTCCACTGATCTATGAGTTATGCTTTAAAGCAAAAATCCACATGAACTGTTAAATATACAGATTAAATATATCTCAAGTAGCTATTTTACCTGCCAAATTCTTATCAATCCAGTTCTAATATATAACTGTGCCACATAACACAGCTCTGTCTGGCAAGGCAGTAGACCTATTTTTCCAATGCCTTAGTTAATTAGCACTTCACAGTTTTGTCCCTCTCCAATCTTTTGACTGAACAGTAAAAGGAGAAGCAGCAGGCTGATAAACTCATCTTTCTGCTCTCTTCTCCTATCAGCATGCTCCTTGTTGGCTCAGGAGCACTACAACACCACTGACTCCTTCTCTCAGTCTGAGATCTTCTGTATCGAGAGTTGTAAGAGGCTGATACCAAGTTAAATTACAGGTACTTGCATTTCTTGCACTAATGCCGCGTACACACGGTCGGACTTTTCGTCTACAAAAGTCCGACAGCCTGTCCGACAGACTTCCGACGTACCTTCAGCGGACTTGCGGCAGACTTTCTTACGAACGGACTTGCCTACACACGACCACACAAAAGTCCGACGGATTCGTACGTGATGACGTACACCGGACTAAAATAAGGAAGTTCATAGCCAGTAGCCAATAGCTGCCCTAGCATGGGTTTTTGTCCGTCGGACTAGCACACAGACGAGCGGATTTCGGGGTCCGTCGTACTTACGACGTAAAGATTTGAAGCATGTTTCAAATCTAAAGTCCGTCGGATTTGAGGCTAAAAAAGTCAGTTGAAAGTCCGGAGAAGCCCACACACGATCGGATTACCAGCCAGCTTTAGTCCGTCAGCGTCCGTTGGACTTTTGTAGACGAAAAGTCCGACCGTGTGTACGCGGCATAAGACAATACATTTAATGGTGCATTAATAAATTGGGAACTGACTCAACCTGATTTATTTTTATATTTTGTGCCTGCCTGCAGTTCAGCTTTAAATAATGTAGCATGATTTATTGTCAAACTTGATGAGCTTGTGTCTTTTCTCAACCTGTGTACCTGTGTATGCATTACTGTACTGCAGTGGTACTCTATTGCCCTTGCAAGTTTGTTTTAGACTCTGCATGCCATATATGCTGTATACTGTATATAATTAAATAAAAAATATAGGCCTGGAAAACATATAAACCACACAAATTTATGTTTCCCTGTTACATGTGATGGTTACATTGATTTAAAGCTATGTTAACAAAAGGGTAACAGAAACAACTGGTTAGGCAACTTCCAGCGATCAAAGTGTGAATGTAAGTGTGATGCCTGGAGACACCTGAATCACAAAAAAATGGCTGCATGTCTAAAATGTATTGTAAAATGACAGCAGTGATGAAAAGATGCTGTCAGAGAGAGATGTGTTTGTACATTTTGCTGCTACTTACTGTTTATATTGCTCAAGGACATCCTGAATGGGAAGGGCTCTGATTTAGCTATTATACTGCGCATGCTTTATATTGCATTGCCCAATACCCCCTAGGGCCATGGATATGGAAAATGGATAAATGAAATGAGGAATACCATACAAAAGGAGATTTCTGAGCTAACACAGCTTGCTTTGTATTAAACTTATTCGAATACATCAGTTTAAGTAGCCAGTGCATTTGAAATATATAGCATGTCATCAGGAGATTGAATTAACTATACTGAAGAGACTATTTTTTTCAGGCTTCATGTTACTGACACACAGATTAGGCAGTAGTGATAGATTAGGACATCCCTGGTGGAAAAGCAATCAATTGGATAAAAAAATACAGTTTCTCAGCAGAGGCTGAGCTGCAAACAGTAAATGGAAGAGGAAATGATTAGGTCTTTTACAAGAATGGATCACAAGCACAGAAGCATGTAGGTAAGTCACATTTACTATATATTGCAAAAACTGGCGCTGAAGTAAATTGATAACAAAGGTTAGGGAAAAGACTTAGGGAACTGCAATATTTCAGGTGACTGTGTTTGTTTACCATCCCCCGACTGTAAAGCTGAGGATCTGTCATTTTTGGTGAGTGGGGTCTCCTAAAGGGGGATTCACATATCTGTTTTTAGGCTTTTTGGACTCATTTTTTATCACTTGGTTCACAGCACATGGTAGTGTTGCATTGCCATTTTGTTATTTATATAATTTGATAATTTCATATTTTTATATTTTGTTCACACACAGACACGTATTGAGGTTTGCCATTATTGATTTATATTTTAGTTGCTAGCGCTGCATTAATTCGTTCTATCACAAGTCACATTTACTACCTTGCACCCCATCTACAGAAAGCATTAGGATGCAGTTTTCTTTTTAATGACCTGGCATCACGTTTCTGAGATTGTTGCTTTAATTTTTTGCAATGGGATGTACAATGCTCCATCAATAAACTGGCCAAATAGTGAAGTTCCAGAGATAAACTTCACTTACCTATATAGTGAACAACCAAAGTCAGATCAGTACAAGATTAATCCCCACTGGTTGGCATGGATAAAAATAGTGGTGACAAGTATCTGCTACATCCCAGATATGGAGTTAGGGCCTCATTTAGCTTAAAGCCCAACTTTGGACATTTTATATTACTAAAATAGGCTGAAAAAAATCATTTTGGAGGTATCCCCATCTCTGCATTATTAGAGGATGACCCAGGTTCGGAGAAGGGGAAAAGGACCTAGTCTTTCACACATGTCTATCCTGAAGGCATCTGATAAAAGTAAATATAAAAAATACATGTTGGCAATTGTTACAGGGCGTTGAGTCAGGGGTTGGGATGAGGTAGTGATTGATGCGTCAGAGAAGAATGCAACATTAAATCACTTTTTTACAACTTTACAACCTACTATTTTATTTTTGTAGTGGTTGCCAACCTTTAAGCACTTGGGGCAAATTAGGTAACAGAAAGGAAGAGTAAGTGGAACACATGTGTTTCATAGTGGAGAGGAGTCCCTATAGTCTATGTTGTTTAAGTAATGTGCAGCCATCCCTTTCCTATCAGATGTTTATATTTAGTCTAATGAGGTGTTACAAAGCAGGCAGCATGCCATTTCCATTAGTCCTTTCGCCTTTCTCATTAATAATATAATGTGGTTGGTAACAAAAAGGATGACGTCTCACAGAAGAAAAAGGTCTTTCACATGTACCTATGGCATCATGACCTCTTACAGCTCTGAATGCAGCCTGTCGGTTGGAAAACCAAATGGGGTCTCAAAAAAAGATTTTGGGCTTCCAACATTGTTTGGCATTATGGTCAGTCACTTGGAATCTATTAAGTGAACTCATCAGCCATTTTAAGCTTGTAAACATTCTGTATAAACCAAACAGGGTTCCTGTTATTATCTTTATTTTCCTCTTTTCACATGGCCATTCCAGTCAGACCTGCATTCAGGTAGACCTGGATGGAAGCTCAGTATTAATCTATGGGCAGGTTGATATAAACAGACATGCACCTGTTTATATCCAGTTACTTGCAAGTCTGTCTACATCTAAAAAAGGCAAAGGTTTGCATGCTTTTTCGTTTTTTCAGACCTAAACATGATGGATCAGAGGCAAAAGGATCTATACAGATCCACAACCGTTTACATTCCCTTTCCCATCTAACATGGGTACATTAAACTTTATTTTTTATTTCCACCACAAGATGGAGAAAGAAACTGAATGAACAAGGATATCACCAAAATGACATCCTGTTCATGGATCCTCAGCTGATTGGAATGGATACTGCCCATGTGAAAGGACCCTAAGACAGAAAACCCTCCGCTGTACACCCCCCTAAACAGATTTTACTTTATTATCAAGGAATTGGTTTCCCTGGCTTCAGGAACAACTCCAGTGACAGAACCCATTGATCACCTAGACTCTATGTTTTCACAGAGGACTAAAAGTGAGTGAGCTTAGTCTTAAAGTCACAGAAGATAATCTCTTAGTGACAAAATGAAAACAGCTTCAAGCTGACATATGAAATTTTTTTCTGGTTAACAAAGATAATAGCAGAGACCTACTGGTGGCTTGCTTCGGACAAGACTTTTAAAAGTCTGAAATGTCTGACAGGGTTTTTTAATGTCAGTGGTATTTAGAACCGTTTTCTGAAATGTATAAAGCCTGACAAAGGGATTCAAGGCACTCAGCTTACATTTTAGGCCACCATTCACATTTACGTTTTGAGGCAGACTGAATTTTTGCAACACAATTACACAGGCACTGAGCTCTTCACATTTGTCTATTTGTAGATTAAGATCCTTTTTAGAAGATTTCACCAGTCCTTAAAGGAATCCTAGCCCAAGCACAGATGAAGGGGGATCCTATGGTCCCAAAAACACATTGGCTACTGCATTTCTACTGGTTGTCACCATACTGCCAAGAATAAAAATATATGGAATTTTGAGATGATCATATTGCATTCTCTTCTTTCTGTTCACCCAAAACTTCTGAATTTGAGAGGTTTCCATCCAGTGGGATCATCCCCTACTTTCTGCTCTCTGAGCAGCCGAGGTACATCTTCTGTCAACTTGCATATGAGGCTAGCCATTTTTGAATACAGTTCCTCATTTTTGTCTGATTTTGTCTACATCACAAGAGGCCTTTTCTTGGAAGTCACACATGTGTAGATGTGCCAAAGGCTGGATGAGTGGAGTCTTATATGTGCACTTGAATGGAAGGATATTGTGCATATTCAGACATGCTGTGGGCCTTCGCCAGGTCCCATAGACTCACAGAATGTCTGTACATATGCCAGATCTCCTTTCAAGATGGTAGAACAAATGAACTTCACCTGCAAGAAGACAACACTGCATTCCATGGGCTAGTGAGTGTGTTTTTTGTTTAAAATTTTCATACAGAGATAATTTATATGTATTTAAAATTTAATGTATGATACCTAGGGTAGAGTTCCTCTTTAAGTTAGACAATAAAATGTATCCTGGCCTAGCACAGTGTTTTTCAACTTTTGTCAAGGCAACTTTTGAAATGATGCACAATCCTGAAGCACCCATTCAACAATATAAAAAAACTAAACAAATAGATTTACATAATGCAGTGACATCCACGTGTAGTATGTAGGACACTCAACGTCAGAGATTACTTATTCTTACAAATCAAATACACCATTGCACACTGGTACTGACTAGTATTCCAGTGTTTCTCTTCTCACTTAGTTTTTCTCCATCACTCAGCCAAGGTGACCCCAGTGCTGAAGGAGAGGGGAGAAGCAAACAGGGATGCTGTATAGAGGCCTGACATCCTCCCTATCAACCGATGACATAATTAGTTGTTAGGACACCAGAGGTTGGAAGGTTCTAATGGTGCATAATGAAAACCTGTGGCTTTGTGTAACTGGGCAGCACAATGGCTAAGTGGTTAGCACTTCCACCTAACAGCATTAGGGTCCTTGGTTCAAATCCCAACCATGGCATCACCTGCCTGGAGTTTGCATGTTCTCCCTGTACCTGCATGGGTTTCCTCCTGCACTCCAAAGAGATGCTGTTAGGTTAAGTGGCTTGTGTCTAAATTGGCCCTAGTATGTGAGTTGGGGACTGTAAGTTGTAAGCTCCTTGAGGGCAGGGGTTGATATGAATATACAATATATATGTAAATTGGCGATGCTATATAAGTACCTGTAATAAATAAAAAGCCAGCTTCATCCAACCACTTCTGGTATACAAGTTTTGGGCAATTATTAGGCATTTTCCCTTAGGAAACCTGAAGGCCCAGGATGCCTGGTCAGCCTGATTTAAAATGGCTGTTCTATCATACAAATGCCAAAGCCACTTGCGCATCACAAAAATAATAACAGCATTATAGGTAATCTAGATCATGTGTCTTTACCAGGCTTGTGTTTATTCTGTAATTACATCACTCCCTTATCCATCCAATTTATAATTGGACCTCAGCTGGTATGATAATTTACAAATAGACTTTTATCATTTACAAAGGCATCCACCAGAGTCAGCCTTTATGGACTCAGTCAACATCTCAATTAGCTGTAACTCCATCGCCACTGTCTGCGAAGCAGACCCCTGAGATTTTTTCATTGCACTAATGTATTATTTTAAGATATTATGGCTGAATCCATGGGCTTAACTATATGAGTAATTTAAAACGCATGCTTCTAACAATTTAACTCCTTATTACAATAGCCTCATTAGGTGGTGGTCAGCAAGAAGTTAAATCGCTCAGAAGCATAGAAATAAAATCATCCACGTAGTTTAGATTTAGGATAAAGATCCTCGTGTCAAATCTGATTAGTGGAGAAATTTATTGAAAGGCTGAAAACAAATAGCTGGTTTGTATTAATCTACAGCCAGAAACCTCAAAAAGGTTACATTTTATTTGAACAAACCCGACGGTTTGTTTTATTATGCAGTCAATGGAAGAGTGTAATTTGAATAGTGAAAAGCAAGGTCAGATGTCAGAAAGAAAATTGAAGTAATTGTTTGGATTTTAAAGTACCATGGATGGTAAAAGCTTCTTTTTTAGAGTTTCTATTGTGTGTAAAAGCTTTAATCTATTAGCAGCATACGTTTTTTTTTTTACTATTTTGTTAGAACTGAATGTCTTTCAATTAAATGTTCTTAAAATAAAGGGAAATTCATAAACCTTAATGTTTTTGCTTATAAAAGTATTATAAGTGTATTATTTGTGTCTCAACTTGCATATGTAGGCAATGGAAACTCTTTTTAACTGCTTATATGTGGTTGTTGCCTAATGGACATCAATGCTTAAGTTTATGGGGGTTTTTTTGTTTGTGTTTTTTTTTTTAATAGACAAACAAAGAATTGGGGGGCACACCCTAAAGGATGCATTAAAGATGGTGCAGCCACAAGACCATACAACAGAACAAAATATTACAGTTCACACATGCAAAAAATGACATTTACCTCCTGCAAGGCTATTTAAAACACCTGAACATTTTCCAAAAATATGGGGATTTGGTCACACCATATGGGCATTATAGCCATATGGTGTGACCAAATTCCCATATTTTTTTAAATGTACAGGTGTTTTCAATAGCCTTGCAGGAGTTAAATGTAATCTTTTGCATGTGTGAGCTGTAATATTTTGTTCTTTTGGGTTTTTTAAAGTCACCGCATAGTAACTACATTCAGTGAGAAGTGTCCGTTGTGCTGGTGGCTTCTGTATTAGTAGATATCCAAAGTCCTCTGCCCACCCACCATCATGTATGAAAAGCGCTTTATAAATGGAGGATGGGCAGATGAATGAAAGTTCTGCCCCTCCCATTCATAAAATGCTTTTCATTAATGAAAGCTTCTATGTATTGCGGGGGGAGTGGAAAAGGTGGGCACAGTCGGCACTGTTGACAAACGCCTATGACAGGCCAGCAGCTGTATTAACCCCTGCAGCACCTGAAGATAACTTCTGGTGGGGGGCTGGGTGGAAGAGGAGCCAGAGGACTTCAGGTTTCAACTAAGACAACAGCCACCTACACAGGGAACACTTCGCACTGAATATAGGTACCATCCCTTGTGCTGATTTGAAAAAAATAAAATAAAACTTAGGCTTTAGGTGGCAACAAAAGCCCTTTTTTGTTCCATATCTGGGGCAGTACTGTGTAAATAGATTTAAACTGTTATGAACCTGATGAGCCTATGTATCAACAATTTAAAGTGTATGTATAGCCACATTTTTTGGGATAATGTAAGAAAAGGTTAGAAGTTATAGCAGTAAAGTGAGAGAAAAACTTCCAAAAGTAAGGCCGGTCGCTCCATTCCCCCGTTAACAAGGAGAACACAGTGATTATTGCTAGCAGCTATAAAAGCCGCCAGCGATAATCGCATGTAAAATCTGGCAGACTGGTTGTACCCAAGTTGATTGATCGATCAACTTGGGTACATTCAGCCTGCCCATTCATGGTTTGAATCTTGGCCAGTTCCTCCTGAACCGGCCGAGATTCGAACCATCTATGGCGGCTTAAGGCACATTCCCCTTTTGGACAGTTGTCACTGGAACAGGGGTGCCTATTGGAGGATTTCCCCTTTACTTTCAGATGACAGATTAAATATTTGGGATTTGCCATTTTTTCTATCCCTTTAACATTGGTCATCAGGACAATTAAAGAGGGTGACTCTACCCAAACAGCAATTAAAACAGAGTTTCTATAATCTATCCAAAACTAATAAAAGTAATAAAGTTTTGGGGATGCATACATTTTATTCAATTACACTACATCTATCCAAGAGCTGTTGGGTCTTATTTTTTAAACTGTAATTTTTATTAATCTTTATCACATAAAGGATACATTAAAAACATGTGCATAAGGAGCTGCAGTGTGCATCTATCCATTCGCCAGTGTCAAATGTATTTTTCACTAGAAAATTTTCAACCACAATCTACATATCTTCATAACAGGGTGATCTTTTAGTCAATTCCCAGATGAATAGAAATGTTTCACAGTAATAAACTAAACAACCTTAACCAACTAAACACTTGCACCTATAGCAATGAGTAGTAGATACTTAGAACTAGTACTTAATTCTTATTCCTTAGATATCACAGGCAGATAAAAGTTTTAGTCCTCATCCCAGCCTATTAGACTCATCACCTTGTCCTCACTTCAGGAGTTCATCCCACATTCAGGAAGTTCACATGTATCTATAAGTTCAGTCCATTCTCTCCATATGTTCATGAATTTACCAGCACACCCCCTAGCTTCATATGTGAGTTTATATGTCGGTAATACCTGATTAATCAGGTTTTTCCATTGGTTAAGGGAAATTAGTGTGTAGTATATCCACTGAAAACTACCGTTTTCCTGGCATAGTATAATAGGAAACGTAGGAATTGTTTTTGATATGAGCTTAACTCCAAATCCTCGAAAATTGCCAGTATACACCACTTTGGACTGCAGATATTGGTTGAATTAAAGTTAGTTACAATAAAGTGGGTTACTTGTGACCAAAACAGTCGTATTTTTTTGCAGCTCCAGAGCATGTTAAGTAGATCACCTGTATTCTTATGACATGTATGGCAGATGGGACTGGTTAGTTTCCGCATACGGAAGAGCCGCAGAGGAGTGTAATAAATTCTATGGAAGATGCGTAATTGTATCATTCTGTCCCTAGCAGAAATTGCAGTGACGAAGTACGTATTTAGGAGTTCTTCCCAATTTTCATCCGAGAGATCTGGTATATCTGTATTTTCAGAGCCTGTAATCGAGTGGATCTATGTTGCCCCAACGTCTTATAATAAGTGGAAATCAGACCTGTGTGTTCTGGTTGTATTAATGCTCCCTCTAAGGTAGAGTTTTGAAAGAACACTGCTCTAAGACCTAGTTGGGACATGGCTGCATATTTTAATTGAAGATATTTAAAACTCCATGTGTTGGGTATCCCAAGTTCCTGTCGTAGTGTTGGGAAGGATTTAAATTGGCCTTGGTCAAATAATTGATGTATGTATTTTAATCCCTTTGTTGCCCAGAGGCAGGCTTCCGGTAGGTCAGAAGTGAGGAAATGTGGCGTTAAACCATATAGGATTGTTGGGTCTTATTTAAAAAATTGTCACACAATCACAATTATTCTGTGACATATGTGACATTGAAGTTATGCATAGGGAGTAAATGACGGCACCAGGTAGGTGTCGGCCAATACAAAGGCATTATGAAACCATGGGATGGTTCATAATTGTTCACTGCTGTATAATTATAGATAAGCTAGTACCGATTGTACTGCCCTGTGAGGTACATTCACTCAACATGCACTCTAGATCCCTGGTGTTTGCAACCTGTTGCCCATTATTTTGCTGCCCTCAGACCACAGCAGTAAATAGACAGTGTTTTCCATTCCTAGATGCCTACTCAGTTCCAATGAAGGAAAATATTAATTACAATAAAGCCTCAGCGCTCACTCCGTTTCACATCCAGTTGTACATTTGTAATAGTTAAAGTGATGCTGCTCTCCTCAAGCGGGGAAACTTCAAACACTTTAACGAAACACAGAAGGGGCAAATGCCTAGTGCGTTATCACCAACACCATTTTTATTTTCTAAAAAGGCCAAAAACATACTCACAACATAAGAAGATAAAAGCATATCAAGTCACAACCCTAGCATAAGTGATGCCTAAATCACTGTGGTTGGAAAGCTGACATGCTAGCTGACAGCTAGCTCAGAGAGCAAGTGACTGTCTCCTCCACCATCCTGGCCTCTCCCCTACACGTGACGACACAGGGCGATCACGTGTCTTCCTCGGGGGGATTTTTATTATTATTATTTATTATTATACAGGATTTATATAGCGCCGACAGTTTACGCAGCGCTTTACAACAACATTAGGGCAGACAGTACAAGTACAATACAATTCAATACAGGAGGAATCAGAGGGCCCTGCTCGTTAGAGCTTACAATCTAGGAGGGAGGGTCGAGTTATACAAAAGGGTAATAGCTGTGGGGGATGAGCTAATGGAGAAAATAATGCAGTTGTTAGATGGAGGCAGGATAGGCTTCTCTGAAGAGGAAAGTCTTCAGGGATCGCCTTAAAGTGGATAAATTTGGAGACAGTCTGACAGATTGGGGTAGGGAATTCCAGAGGATGGGCGAGGCTCGGGAGAAGTCCTGGAGGCGGATATGGGAGGAGGTGATGAGGGAGCTAGAGAGCAGGAGATCTTGGGAGGAACGGAGATGGCGTTTAGGTTGGTATTTTGAGACTAGGTTAGTGATGTAGCTGGGGGCACAGTTGTGGATGGCTTTGTAACTTATTGTTAGTATTTTGAATTTAATTCGTTGGGCGAGTGGCAGCCAATGGAGGGATTGGCAGAGAGGGGTAGCAGACACTGATCGGTTTGTAAGGTGGATGAGTCTGGCAGCAGCATTCATGATGGACTGAAGGGGGGATAGTCTATTTAAAGGTAAGCCAATGAGGAGGGAGTTGCAGTAGTCGAGGCGAGAGATAACCAGGGAGTGAATCAGGAGCTTTGTAGTTTCACTGGTTAGAAAGGGACGTAGTTTAGAGATGTTGCGGAGGTTGAGGCGGCAAGCTTTGGAAAGTGATTGGATGTGGGGCTGAAAGGAGAGTTCAGAATCTAGGATAACACCTAGCACCCTGACATGTGGGGACGGGTGGATGGTTTTGCCATTGCTCTTCACAGAGAAGTCAGGGGAAGAGGCACGTGGGGGAGGAAATATTATAAGCCCGGTTTTGGACAAGTTGAGTTTGAGGAAGTGGTGTGACATCCATACAGATATGTCGGTTAGTAAGTTAGTGATGCGTGAGGAGACTGATGGAGTGAGTTGAGGGGTGGAGAGATAGATTTGTGTGTCATCAGCATAGAAATGATATTGAAAGCCATGAGAGGCTATCAGCTGACCCAGGGAAGAGGTGTAGATTGAAAATAAAAGAGGTCCAAGAACAGAACCTTGGGGGACCCCGACAGAGAAGGGAAGAGGAGTGGAGGAAGTAGAATTGTAAGTGACACTGAAGGTGCGTTGGGATAGGTAGGATGAGAGCCACTGAAGAGCACAGTCACGGAGACCGATGGAGTGAAGTTTTTTGAGGAGGAGGGGGTGGTCAACCGTGTCAAAGGCAGCTGAAAGATCCAGAAGTAGGAGTACAGAATAGTGTCCGTTGGTTTTTGCAGTTAGTAGGTCATTTGTGAGTTTTAAAAGAGCAGTTTCTGTGGAGTGTTGAGGGCGAAATCCAGATTGAAGGGGATCAAGAAGGTTGTTTTTAATGAGGTGGTCACTCAGTTGGTTGTAAACCAGGCGTTCAAGGAGTTTAGAGGAAAAGGGGAGCAAGGAGATAGGGCGTAGGTTGTTAAGATTGGTAGGGTCCAAGGATGGTTTTTTGAGTATGGGAGTGACCAGTGCATGTTTTAGAGCATCGGGGAAGACGCCAGAGGTGAGGGAGAGATTGAAGATGTGGGTTAGAGAGTGTAGGATGGGGTCAGAGGGTGACCGTAGCATTTGAGAGGGAACAGGGTCCAGGGGACAGGTAGTTAGGTGGGCGATAGAAAGGAGTTTAGCAACTTCGTCTGGAGTAGTAGATTTGAATAGAGGTAGTGTCAGTTGTATCTGTTGACATGGGGTCTTAGCTGGGGGAGATACCTGTAGAGTGGAGATTTCATCACGGATTGTATCAATCTTGTTTTTGAAGTGATTAGCGATTTCCTGGGCAGTGAGTAAATCAGTGGGGGGAGGCGGTGGAGGACAAAGTAGAGAGTTGAAGGTAGAGAAGAGTTTACGGGGATTGGATGAGAAGGTATTAATAAGAGTTGTAAAATAGGTTTGCTTGGCAGTGTGGAGGAAAGAATAGTATTTTTGGAGGGCAGATTTGTATTGGTTGAAGTCTTTGAGAGACTTAGTCTTGTGCCACAGACGCTCAAGAGCGCGACTACGTTTTTTGAGAATTTTAGTGTCATCTGTTTGCCAGGGTTGTAGGGGTCGAGGCCTGATTCTGCGTGTAGTAAGGGGAGCGAGCTTGTCCAGGGTGGAGGACAGAGATTTATTGTAGATGGATATGGCTTGGTTGGGGCAGGACAGGGGGGAGATTTTGTCATAGAGGTGGTCGGTAGCAGAGTAGAGGAGAGAGGAGTTGAAGTTGCGAAAGTTTCTACGGGTGACGGTTAGGCGATTGGAGGGAAAGGTGGTGGAAGACAGGGGGAGAGAGAAACTAATAAGGTGGTGGTCGGAGAGAGGAAAAGGATTGTTTGAGAAGTTGCATGGAGTGCATAGGTAAGAGAATACAAGGTCAAGAGTGTTGCCATCAGAGTGAGTAGAAGCCTGTACCCATTGCTTCAGGTCAAATGAAGAGGTTAGACTAAGAAGTTTAGAAGTAGCAGGAATGTTTGTATTAGCAGGGATGTTGAAATCACCGAGAAGGATTGTGGGAATTTCCGAAGAGAGAAAGTAGGGTAGCCAGGCAGAAAACTCATCAAGGAAAGTCGATAATGGTCCAGGGGGCCGGTAGATCACAGCAATTCTTAGGGAAGTGGGAGAGAATAGACGTATACAGTGGGCTTCGAATGATGAGAGTGAAAAAGAGGGAGGAGGGTGAATAACCTGGAAGGTGCTCTGGGGGGATAGGAGGAATCCCACTCCACCTCCCTTGCGTCCATTAGGCCTGGGGGAGTGAGTCCAGTGAAGGCCACCCTGGGAGAGGGAAGCAGGAGAAGGGGTGTCATATTCGTGGAGCCAGGTTTCTGTGAGAGCAAGTAGATTAAAGGAATTAGTGACAAAGAGGTCATGAACAGCAGTGAGTTTGTTGCAGACAGAGCGGGCGTTCCAGAGGGCGCAGGAGAGAGTGAGGCTGGTGTTGGCAAGAAGAGGAATGGAGACTAGATTGTGTAGATTGCGACTACTGCCAGAGGGTGTAGGGTGATGGTGATGGGTGTGTTGGGCACAGTTAAATAAAGTGGGCCCAGGGTTTGGGGAAATATCTCCAGCGATTAGGAGAAGCAGAAGAGTGAGGGAGGTAATATGAGAATATGATTTGTATGAGGGGACATGCTTCAGTATCCTGGGGGGTATGTTAGCAAGTGGGCTTAGAGTTAGAAAGAGGTGATGAGTGCAGTAATAGGGGGAGGGGAGAAGTGAGGGTGATATGTACAGGTTGTGGGGTGGAGCAGAGGGATGTAGAAAAGAGAGTTTGAGGAGAGAGGCAGCAATTGTGAAAAGGAGGAGAGGTAAAGAGTGCATGTTTCAGAGAGGAAGATGATAAGATTAGGAAATGGGGTCACCTGCAGTCTTTTATAGTTTGCTTTGTGCAAATCGCTGAAGTGCAAGAGCGGAAGTGCCACTTATTTTAAGAACCCCACTTCTTTGGAAGAACCCCCTGTATGTGCAGCCCCCTGTATGTGTTCCCCCGTAAGGAAGCCCTTGTTTTTATACTGTGTGTTGGGTGTGGGTTGAATCTGGCAATTAATCAATTAGGAGGGCATATTAGCAACACAGCTAGCAGGGCATAACTTTCACACCACAATCAAACTGCAAGGGGACTAAAAGGCCAAAATTGTAAAGATAAGGGAACCCATAATTTAGGTAAGACTTAATGGCTAAATAAACATTGAAATAATGTGAGCATGGCTACAGATGGAGTTGAAACAGTGGTGACAAACAGATTTACCCAATAAGCTTTTTTGCAGTCATGCAATGTTCAGTTTTAAGGTATGTGGAGATATAAACGCAGGTTTATCTCCCTGAGGAAGACTCGTAAGGGAGGGGCCAGGATGGTGGAGGAGACAGTCACTTTCTCTCTAAGCTAGCTGCTGATTCACACAAGCATGACCACAAGCATGACCTGCAAACCATTTGGAGAGGATTTTAACATTGTATGTTTTATATAGCCTGGTGCGCTGCAGGCACCCATAAAGTGTGAGTACCCCAATGTTTACTTACAATAAATTTCTATATTTAAACCATAATGCACTGGCTTCTTTTGTATTTTAAATTCAGGATACCATCTTTGGATTACACCTGGGGGAGCCTGTAAATCCTGCTACTTAGAGCCCAGAGGTGGTTCAGCTGCTGCTGTGGACCAAACTTAATTGTGCGGTCACACAATTGGAAGTGAGCACAGTCATATATATTTTTTTTTTCACTGTGGACTTGCTGAAATTAAGAATTTTTGATATTTTGATGTTAACTTAAAAAAATGTATATTTCTTTTACTGGGCACTTGCTTGCTTATATTATTTTTTTTTCACTGTGCACTTGCTATTTAATTTATATATTTTTTACCATTTATATTCTTTGTCTGGGAATTCAAGTTGCTCAAACATTCACTCGTGCATTGCCCACAGCAATTATATATATTTTTTTTCACCTGAGTGAGTGATATATCACATAGCGCTGCATTTGTTTATTTTTAACACATATATTACCAGCTTGGGCTACTATTTTTTAGGTCTGTTACCCCATAGAATTTGTAACCAGCAGATGGAGAAAGTAGGTTACTGCTAAATTGTTTTTATATCTCTTTTATAGGTTTTACAGCTTTTTATTTTCTTTGTTAAGGTGCAATGTTGTAAACATTCTGTTGAGCAGCCAGAGAAAAAAGGCTCACTCAGTGACATACCTGCCTTGCAAGTGTAAGATAGCTAGAAAGCTCAAATCCCCAAAGTGTCATGTCTATGTAAAGCCCCCTGTGTGTTATATTTATAGCGATCCCTTAGCATTCACTAAAATACGAATATGGATTTACTTAGCTCTAGCTATAAAGCAGTAATGATAAGCCATGTGAACTGTTGACTCATATGTGGGAAGTCCTAGAATTGACATGATTTTGTCACTGCCTTATATCAAGTGTATTTTTTAATACCCCTCTCTTGCCATTTTAGTGAATGACTAGGGATTGAAATAAGCATATTATATCAGGGATCTACATAAATATAGCACTTTAGGGATTTGAACTAGTGACCTTATATTTAGAAGCCAGATGTGTTGCTGATGGAGCTACAACAGCATCACACATTTCAACAGAAAGCCATAATACAGCATCTCTATGAAGGAAAGAACTGTCTGTCACACGTAAAGTAAACCCTTTTTTTTTTTTTAGTTACTGTAGCTTCCTTGTGGTATTCTGGCAGAAAGAGATGTATTTACTAAAAAAAAAAAAAAAAAAAGCACAGCAATTCACCCAGTGGAAGTGCATGTACGTTCATTCCTGGGAATGGTATTAGGCTATTTTCTTGGCTAGATGAATGTTTTTCGTTGATTTAAAACTGAAGATTTCACATTTGGCCACTGGATGGAGCTAAGTTTCTTAGGAAATTCCTATTATACTTAGCACCATCTAATGGTTAAATGCAGGAGATTCCTTTTTAAATCAATAAAAAGGCATTCCATCCAGCACAGGAAATAATGTAATAACGTCAGTTTTTTTACCCCATTTACACAGAACAAATGTACATGCAAAGCGCTATGCAAATATACGTCCTTAAGAGTGTTGTGCTCGCCTTGCCTGCATCTGCCTATATAAAACAACACTCTATATAATTAATGCCCATTTGATTATATTATGGGCATACAGTGCCTCAAAGTTCCTTCCTCTCCAACATTCCAACTCACAGTCACTTACATATGCATAGCTCCCAACTGTCCCTGAATAGGAGGGACTGTCCCTGATTTGGAGCAATGTCCTTCTGTCCCTCTTTCCTCCTCATTTGTCCCTCATTGTGGTCTGATCTATATAGTTGTAAATAAAATGCACTTTTTATCTGTCTAAAAGCGTTTCCCAGTGCAAAAACTTTCAATCAGTTTCTAAATTGCTGCATTTGTATATTTTAAAAGCCAATATAAAGGAATAGTAGTGGTAAAAAAAAGTTAATCAACCTTTTAGTGGTAAAAAAAAGGTTAATTAACCTTTTTTTTGGTTAATCCTCCTGTAAGGGGGTGTGACAGGAGGCATGTCCTATGCCTACATACATTTCGTAGTAGATGTCCCTCATTCCCATCTCAAAATGTTGGGAGGTATGCATATATACAGTATTATATGTAACAATGCTGAAGTTTCAGGGCCAGATGTGCTGCCACTGCTGGTCTCCAGGTCAGTCAAAAAAAAAAAAAACAGCATAAAAAGGAAGTATAAAGAAATGGGGCCATGTTGTACTAGAGAAAGTAAGTAAGTCTAGCAGTCAGTGGTGCTCAGGACAGTTGGAATGTTGTGTAGCATGCCACCTGGTCGCTGAAAATGGTAAATATGAAATAATTATATGTAATATTATGTATTTAGCAGCTTTAAAAATAAATTGACAGATTAAATGAAAAAAAAAAAAAAAATTAACTGCTTGCCGACCAGCCACCTCAGTTGCACTGCGGCAACATGGCTCGGCTGCGCAAATCGCTGTTATGTTACGTCGCTTCTTTCTTTGGCTCCTAGGGGCATGCACCCCCTGCTCGCCCACGGAGCCAATGCGAGTGCCCGGCGGTCGCGATCATCGCCGGTCTCCGTGATCACTCGGGGCACATGGAGAACCACACAGTTTCCGGTTCTCTGATGGGAGAAGTGACAGATCGTCTGTTCATACAGAGTATGAACAGCGATCTATCTCTTCCCCTACACTGTCCCTTCCCCCTTCAGTTAGAACCCACACTAGGGAACACAATTAACCCCTTGATCGCCCCCTAGTGGTTAACCCCTTCACAGCCAGTGACATTTTTACAATAATCAATGCATTTTTATAGCATTGATCGCTCTAAAAATGACAATGGTCCCAAAAATGTGTCAAAATTGTCTGACGTGTCCGCCATAATGTCGCAGTCCCGATAAAAATCGCAGATCGCCGCCATTACCAGTAAAAAAAAAAAAATGAATAATAAAAACTATAAAACTAAAACTATCCCCTATAACTTTTGCGCAAACCGATCAATATATGCTTATTGCGATTTTTTTTTTACCAAAAATATGTAGAAGAATACATATTGGCCTAAACTGAGGAAAAAATAGGTTTTTTATATATTTTTGGTGGATATTTATTATAGCAAAAAGAAAAAAAAAGAAAATTTTTTTCAAAATTGTCGCTCCTTTTTTGTTTATAGCACAAAAAATAAAAACCACAGAGGTGATTAAATACCACCAAAAGAAAGCTCTATTTGTGGGGAAAAAAGGACATCAATTTTGTTTGGGTACAGCGTCATGTGACTACGCAATTGTCAGTTAAAGCGACGCAGTGCCGAATCGCAAAAAGTGCTCTGGTCAGGAAGGGGATAAAATCTTCCGGGGCTGAAGCGGTTCATTTTATTTTTATTTAAGTCAAGAAAACAAATTCAATAAAATACCATAAATTCGCCTTAGAGTGGATCTTAGATGATGTTTTGCTCACAGAACAAGATGATGTTATTATACTATCCCAGCATGGTGTATTTTTTTTTTTTTTTTACTGGTCTCCAGGTCAATTGTGATACATAAGTGAAGTGGGTTTAGATATTTCACCTGTGTGATGGAAAACAGAAGCTGAGATGAATCCAAGGCTATCTTTTACAATGCTTGTGCTGTTTTGAAGGATCTTACTTTTCTGTGTAATGAAGATTAACAATAATGTAAAATGTTAAAGCAAGGGAATAATCGTTTTTTTTATTGTGACATGCTGTCTGCTTTATTCATTATAACAAATCATGTGGATAGCATTAAAAAACAGAGATTGATCAATTCAAGAGCAAATCCCGCACAGGGGATTTAGCTAATAAACCTAATATATGCAGTTAAATATACCTAAAGTATATCTTGCATTAGGATAAACTGTCCTAGGTTAAAATAGATTAAAATAGAAACGGGTCGATTTAATAAATAAGTGTTGTTCAACTATCCTATATTTACTTCCAAAAACCCAATTCAAGGTGTTTTTCATTGAAATCACACATACCTGAATGGCATGAACCTAATTGGGTTTTTAAATTGAGGTTATGGTGAAATACACAGCAGTTATGGCAAAGCACTGAGGCTTGATTCACACCTATGCATTTTTAATGCTTTGTGCATTTTGCAGATTTGCTCTACAGAACGTGTTCCATAGGAAACCATGTTAAATGGGCTGTAGTACAAATCTGCAAAATGCAAAAAGCACTAAAAATGCATAGGCGTGAATCAAGCCTTAGGGCCAGTTCACACCAGATGCAGTTCTGTGCGCTTTTTTTCTGCACTTAGGCCCCATTCACACTAGCGCGTTTTTTGATGCATTTTGCATTTTGCAGAAATGCACGGGAATTTTTTAACATGGGTTCCTATGGAACATGTTCACATCAATGCTTTTTTGTATCTCTGCGTTTTTGGAAAGGGTCGGGGACTTTTTTTCATGCAAAAAGCAGCGTTTTGCATGTAATGGTTTTCAATGGACAAGCATCAAAAACGCAAGTGCACCGTTTTTGCAGCGTTTTTGCAGCGTTTTTGGTGCGTTTTTGGTGCGTTTTTGCCGTTTTTTTTTTTTTTTTAATTTTTTTTTTTTGTAATTTTTTTTTAAGACTGTAAAAAAAAATGAAAAAAAAAAAAAAAAATGCAAAACGCAAATCGCGGCAAAAACGCGGCAAAAACGCCGCAAAAACGCGGCAAAAACGCGGCTCAAAAACGTGGCAAGCATGAAAAAAAAACCTCCAAAAACGCTCAAAAGCAACATGCATAGGTGTGAATCGAGCCTTAGGCTGGCCATACACTATTCAATTTTCCTGTTCAACTTTCCTTTAGATTTACCAAAACCATATAATAGGAGGTCAAACCTAAACACTTTCAATTTGGATGCAATCAGGCAGGCCCTTGTACTACATAGTTGAAGGTAAATCTAAAGAAAATTGAACAGGAAAATTGTATGGTGTATGGCCAGCTTTAGGCTCGATTCACACCTATGCATGTTGCTTTTGAGCGTTTTTGGAGGTTTTTTTTTCATGCTTGCCACGTTTTTGAGCCGCGTTTTTGCCGCGTTTTTGCGGCGTTTTTGCCGCGTTTTTGCCGCGATTTGCGTTTTGCGTTTTTTTTTTTTTTTTTTTTTTTTTTTCATTTTTTTTTACAGTCTTACAAAAAAATTACAAAAAAAAATAAAAAATAAAAAATAAAAAAAAAAACGGCAAAAACGCACCAAAAACGCACCAAAACGCATCAAAAACGCTGCAAAAACGCTGCACTTGCGTTTTTGATGCTTGTCCATTGAAAACCATTACATGCAAAACGCTGCTTTTTGCATGAAAAAAAGTCCCCGACCCTTTCCAAAAACGCAGAGATACAAAAAAGCATTGATGTGAACATGTTCCATAGGAACCCATGTTAAAAAATTCCCGTGCATTTCTGCAAAATGCAAAATGCATCAAAAAACGCGCTAGTGTGAATGGGGCCTTAGGCTCGATTAACTAATCCGTTTTTTGATGCATTTTGCATTTTGCAGAAATGCAGGGAATTTTTTTAACATGGGTTCCTATGGAACATGTTCACATCAATGCATTTTGTGCCTCTGTGTTTTTGGAAAGGGTCAGAGACTTTTTTTCCCACAAAAAGGCAGTGTTTTGCATGTAATAGAATTCAATGGACCCGCATCCAAAATGCAAATACCGCGTTTTTACCGCGATTTTGACACAATTTGAGTTTTGCAAATTTTTTTCTTTTTTTTACAATGTATATAGCTGGTTGCTAAGGAGGGGGCCGGGAAGCCGGCCGCCGCATCCTTAACAACCGATGAGTCATCAGCTGTCAGCTGGCTTCCCGCTTAATGTAAAATAGAAATGCCGGCTAAAAAAAAATCGTGAAAAAAAACAGCGTGGGGTCCCCCCCTCCAGGTTCCTTGGGTCTAGTATGGATTCGGGGGAACCCCCACAAACCAAAATTTAAAAAATAAATGGCGTGGGGATCCCCCAAAATCCACACCGGACCCTTATCCGAGCATGCAACCCGGCAAGTCAGGAAAGGGAGGGGACGAGCGAGCGCCCCCCCCCCCGAACCATACCAGGCCAGCACCCTTAGCACAACCCAGCGATTGTACTCCCCTTGGTCCCTCCATTGCTCAGTTGACAACACATTCAGGCTCGATTCACATCTATGCATGTTGCTTTTGAGCGTTTTTGGAGGTTTTTTTGTGATGCTTGCCACGTTTTTGAGCAGCGTTTTTACAGCATTTTTGTGGCGTTTTTGCCGCGTTTTGCGTTTTTTTTTTTACAGTTTTTTTTAGACTGTATACAGTAAAAAAAACACCAAAAACGCATCAAAAACGCTGCAAATACGCTGTAAAACGCTGCAAAAAACGCTGCACTTGCGTTTTTGATGCTGGCCCATTGAATTCTATTACATGCAAAACGCTGCATTTTGCATGAAAAAAAGTCCCTGACCCTTTCCAAAAACGCAGAGGTGCGTTTTTTGATGCTTTTTGCATTTTGCAGAAATGCATGGGAATTTTTTAACATGGGTTCCTATGGAACATGTTCACATCAATGCATTTTTGTGCCTCTGCGTTTTTGGAAAGGGTCAGGGACTTTTTTTCATGCAAAATGCAGCATTTTGCATGTAATAGAATTCAATAGACCAGCATCAAAAACACGTTATTTTTTTTTTTTACACTGTATACAGTGTAAAAAAAACTGTAAAAAAAAAAAAAAATGCAAAACGCGGCAAAAACGCAGCAAAAGCGCTGTAAAAACGCAGTTCAAAAACGCGGCAAGCACCGTAAAAAACACTGCAGAAACGCTCAAAAGCAACATGCATAGGTGTGAATCGAGCCTTAGAAAGTCATCCTAAAACACAACAGTAGTGAGCAAATGACATGCTTTGTGTCATGGTGCTCTGAGTTCAAAAAGGGTCAAGACCATTTTTTCATGTATTAAGGTGCACTGCTATCCCATTGAAAATGAATAAGCTGCCCTAATGTAGTATGCCTTAACACATGATAAGGCATTGCATTAACCACTTCAGCCCCGGAGCATTTTTTGCGATTTGGCACTGCATCGCTTTAACTAACAATTGCACGGTCATGCAACGTTGTACCCAAACAAAATTGTACCCCCACAAATAGAGCTTGCTTTTGATGGTATTTGATCGCATCTGCGGTTTTTAGTTTTTGCGCTATAAACAAAAAAAGAGCGACAATTTTGAAAAAAAATGCAATATTTTTTACCTTTTGCTATAATAAATATCCCCCCCCAAAAAAAAAAATTAAAAAAACATATTTTTTCCTCAGTTTAGGCCGATATGTATTCTTCTACATATTTGGTAAAAAAAATTGCAATAAGCGTATATTGATTGGTTTGCGCAAAATTTATAGCACCTACAAAATAGGGCATAGTTTTATGGCATTTTTATTTTATTATTTTTTTTTATTAGTAATAGTGGTGATCTGCTATTTTTATTGGGACTGCGACATTATGGCAGACAGACCGGACACTTTTGACACTATTTTGGGACCATTGTCATTTATACAGCGATCAGTGCTATAAAAATGCATTGATTACTGTGTAAATGACACTGGCAGTGAAGGAGTTAGCCACTAGGGGGCGGTGAAGGGGTTAAGTGTGTCCTAAGGAGTGATTCTAACTGTGAGGGGGATGGGCTTCAACACACAGGACAGTGATCACTGCTGTTGATGACAGAGAGCAATGATCTCTTTCCTGTCACTAGGCAGAACGGGGAAATGCTTTGTTTACAAAAGCATCTCCCCGTTCCTCTTCCTCTCCGTGACACGATCGCGGACACCGCGGATATCGAGTCCGCGGGACCCGCGGTCACGTTCACGGAGACCGCGGTGGGCGCCCGCGTGCCTGCGACAACGCTTCTCAAAGGGGACGTACCTGTACGCCTTTTTGCCTACCAGTGCCATTCTGTCGACGTAAATCAGCGTGCGCTGGTCGGCAAGCGGTTAATGCAAGTGTAAATGATCTGGATTATGGTCATAACAGTAAAATAAAAGGTACAGCGCTTAATTGTTCTGTAAATAAACTTTGTCCTAAAGCTGTTCTTTAATACTAAAGGTAAGCTTACACTGCTAGCATAGGCAAGTAGTGTTTACTCTGCTGCTCTTCGATTTTCTAAAAGAAAGCTTATGTCACTAAAGGTAGTTTACACCTAGTTATATTAGAGTATTATTATAGCGCCAACAGTTTGCGCAGGGCTTTACAACATGCAGGCAGGCAGTACAATATACAATTCAATACAGGAGGATTCAGAGGGCCCTGCTCGTTAGAGCTTCCAATCTAGAAGGGAGGGTCAAGTGATACAAAAGATAATAACTGTGGGGGGTGAGCTGATGGAGAAAATAAAGTACAGTTGTGAGGTAGAGGCAGGATAGGCCTCTGAAGAGAAAAGTTTTTAGGGATTGCTCAAAAGTGGAGGAGAGATAGTCTGACAGATTGGGGTAGGGAATTCCAAAGGATGGGAGAGGCTCGGGAGAAGTCCTAGAGGCGAGTATGAGAGGAGGTGACAAGGGAACTAGAGAGCAGGAGGTCTTGGGAAGAACGAAGAGAAAGATTTGGTTGTTTTTGTGAGGCTAGGTTAGTGATGTAGCTGAGATATTTTAATAAATGATCAGGCCACATGCTTGAATACAATTTCTGCAAATAGTTTCACTGGAAGTTTTTTTTTTGTACTGTACATGATCACATGTTTCATGCAACTAAACCAAAGTGAAAAAAGTACAACTTTATCTAAAAAAAAAAACATATAGCACTTTAAAGTGGAACTAAACACTCTCAATCAATAGTAACTAATTTTAATACATATGTTGTTAGCATTAGTAAAATACATCCCAGAAGTCTTCATGGGCATTTTTTGTTGTCATCTGGAGGAGGAGAGGAGGGGCTTTCTCAGCTAAACACACCCTCCTTGCTGCATGAATGAGCTAAGAGCAGATGGATTCCAGGAAGTAAATAATACATGAATCATCTGCCCTTTCTCAAGATGGCCATGGCTAGAAATGCTAGGGGAGGGATGTTTCAAAATGATTTCTCAACAAAATAAAGCATAGAGACATGGATGGATGGGTGAGTTTTCTTTGAACATTAAAAATGAATGAAATAGTGTTTTCAGTTTGTGGTGCTCAGATACAGCTAAGCTCCACTTAGGGTTCTTTTACACAGGCATTCCATTTGTTTCATCAGTTCAGCCAGATTCAATTTACTTCAGTTTTACATCCACTACCAATGCGAACACAGATACAAACACAGACCGTGTATCTGTTTACACCTGCTTTTCCTTGTCAAATGTGTTTATTGTTTTGAATAAAATAAAGGACAAAATCTGAATTTTACAAAGATTGTGGTACATATTCAAAGGGTAACAAACAAATAACTTCAATTGGAAAGAGACAAATAAAAATTCAAATGCAATATCGAACTATATAAGCATTAAATAGACCGTCAAAGTCAAATGTCTACATCCATTTTTCACCCATTCCATTTTTTTTAACAAAGTAAAAATAGAGCTTTGATCCGTTTAAAAAAAATGGATGTTGACTGATTCGGATGTAAACAAATGTAAAAGGATGATCATTCGTTTACATACATTTTTTCATTGAGATACATTGATGACGTTTTTCATCCGTCAACAGACAGTGAAATGTGAAAGGGGCCTTAGGTGTTCTTTTCTCTGTAAGACTCCTTTCACACTGAGGGCGTTTTGCAGGCGCTATAGCGTTAAAAATAGTGCCTGCAATCCGCCCTCAAACAACTGCTCCTTTGTTTCCAGTGTGACAGCCAGAGGGCTGTCACACCGGAGCGGTGCGCTGGCAGGACGTCAGGAAAAGTCCTGCCAGCAGCTTCTTTGGAGCGGTGAAGGAGCGGTGTGTTTACCACTCCTCCACTGCTGCTCCCCGTTAAAATCAATGGGGCAGCGCTGGGATACCGCTGGCAAAACGCTGCTATTGCGGCACATTGCGGGCGGTTTTAACCCTTTCTCGGCCGCCAGCGGGGGGTAAAAGCGCCCCGCTACTAGCCGAAATGCGCCGCAAATCCGTTTTGCAGGCGCTCTAGCGTTAAAAATAGCGCCTGCAATCCGCCCTCAAACAACTGCTCCTTTGTTTCCAGTGTGAAAGCCAGAGGGCTGTCACACCGGAGCGGTGCGCTGGCAGGACGTCAGGAAAAGTCCTGCCAGCAGCTTCTTTGGAGCGGTGAAGGAGCGGTGTGTTTACCACTCCTCCACTGCTGCTCCCCGTTAAAATCAATGGGGCAGCGCTGGGATACCGCTGGCAAAACGCTGCTATTGCGGCACATTGCGGGCGGTTTTAACCCTTTCTCGGCCGCCAGCGGGGGGTAAAAGCGCCCCGCTACTAGCCGAAATGCGCCGCAAATCCGACGGTAAAACGGCGCTAAAAATAGCGCCGTTTTACCGCCGACGCTATAGGCGGCTCGGCGTGAAATATGCTCAGTATGTAATGCATTTTAAACAGTACAAAGAGTAAGACATTTTAATGTTATTGTAATTGTCTTTCAGTCAACAAACACTTGGTTTTACAGAGTACTTCTTAATTATTAAAAAATAGTTTTTTAATGTTTTATTGATTTTTTTAACAAATATTATATAATTAACAGCACGTAATCCAAATCAAATGCCTGGTTGTAAGATATTAATCGATGTTCTGTATAATATATGTTTTGTCATGCTGTGTTTTATCTATGGCATTGTGAATCTGTCATTTGACTCTCTATATCACTTACCAAGATGATCCTTTTACAGTACAGGCCAGATTTATAATATCATTTAACTACTCCCTGAACTATTTTCATATTTCTTGTAGAAAATAAAATATAGAAATTAAAAACAGCACAAACGTAAAAAAAGGGGGAATTGAAGGAAGGGGAGCAAAATAAAGCTATGTAATCCGGACAGGGAAAGGAAAAGCAATATGAGGAGGAAGAAGCAAAACAGCAGGATAGGAAAAGACTTGTAAAATCTGCTATATGTCATATTGGCTAAGTGCTGAATTTTAATTATTACCATCCTTTTTCTTTATGGCTAGTCATAACCTTCTACTCTCTGCTGCTTGGAGGGCAGTTTATGTAAAAGGAATCAGTCCAATTTATCATTTCAACATTGGTTTTGTGCATGATTTCTAAAGTGCATGCCAATATAGAAGGAATGGTTAAAATGATGAATGTGGGAGACTATCGTCTGCTTTACAAATTATCTCAGTAGGGCTCAAGTTGTTTTTACTTAAACGGCACTCTTTTCCACTATGGAACCTTCAGGTTATTCAAGGTTATTAAAACAAGAAAAAGGAATTTATATGTTTATATTGCCATGTTATTTTACAATAATAAGTCATTAAAAGTGACAGTTCTGAGACTAATTTCTTTATTTATGTAGTACCCAAATTGAATTTGTTTCATCAAGTGGATTAGCACATTATTTCATCCAATTATTTTCGGTGTTTTATTTTGCTGCCATTCTGCTTTAGTGCTTTTTATATTGAATGATATTGTTCATTTGTTGTCTGTTAATATGCTGTTTGCTATTGACTACTGAAATTCTGAAAGTCATTATTGTAGCAAATTTTTATTCTTATGATAATGAATTCTTCTTTTCTAAATATTAGATTTAAAGTTTATTTTTTAACTCCTATTACAAAAACAAATAGAATATACAGATATGTTTTCATACATTATTTTGGAGTAGAGCTGGGCTTGAAGTTTTGCAAGATTTGAGCAATGACTATATCCCTGTTGGAATGGCTCCCAATAGAGGTCGGTCCTCTGTTGTGTCCAGTGGCAACTGGCGGCAAACAGACCTGACCACAGAAAATCCCCCATTGCTCCAGCCCGTCACCCCACACTATACCTTCTCCCCGTCACTTGAGCCCACCACTGCACAACATACCTACACACACCCCTGGTTGCTGGCTTGCTTGTTCACCCTCTGCCCTGCCAGGCCCCCATCAGCCCTGCACTTATCCCATGAGGTCACAGCTGCAGCGATGGCTTCCCCCCTCCGTCTCCTCCGTATCCCAGCCGGCGCTTCTCCTCCCAGCCAATCTGTACTTCAGACTCCCGTCCAATCAGGTGTTAGGACCCACTTCCCGACTGGCCAGGAGGAGAAACAGAAAGACATTAACAAATAATTATTCACTAATGTCACACAACAGGGTGGGGGTCAGGGCGCAGTGCTCTGCCCATGGAGCCCACCCTTTTTTGGAGCCAATTAGAGCCTCCGGCTTTAATTATGTGCTTCGGAAAAAAAAAAAAAAACATTGGAATCCATACGTTCGCCGCCCTGCATGTAGATTAAAAAAACTTTTTTAGTAGGAAAGGTCAAAATTTCCACTACATTTATATTGCTGTCTGTGCCACCCAGACATAAAATTACAGCCATGGGTGTCAGTGAAATAAATCATTTCTAATTGCTATCATTTCTAAGCTACATAGGTTCCATGGGTAATAAAATTCAGTCAATGCCTTGCTTTGACTTGTTTGCCATTGTGTTAATGATGTTTGAGTAGTTAAAGGAATAATTTGGCAACCATGCCTATAGGACCCATATAACCACAGGCTGGATGAAATATAGTATAACCAATTCCTGTAATTTCAGTTCTGTTCCCTTTGTCCTGCCAGTGAGCGAATAGGGTATTGGCATCAAGTGCATGCAGATACTGCAAGTCATACTGGGCATCATTCAACCCAGAAGACTGAAAACATTTGGTGGCATAAAAGAAGTACTATGGGGAACAGTTCAGGATTTAAATTTAGTATCACAAAAAAATGTCTTTTTAATTTTCTTTTAATGAGCTAGCCTTTTTTTCTTCTTTAAGCATACAGGGCAATTATAACATAAAAAGATATATGCTACTATTTAAAGTGTAGATGGTCAGACATGGCAACAAATCACCCTAAAATTGTTTGAGTTGTATATAATCATCCAAACGTATGTTACAATGGTTTGTCCACACTCATTTCTCTAAAGAAAATTTGTTAAATAGTCAAATACTCCTAGCATAGGCGTGCGCAGCCTATTGCATTAGGGTGTGCACCCCAAAGCTCAAACAGACAAAAGTATTGGGACGCCTGCCTTTACACACACATGACCTTTATTGACATCCCAGTCTTATGCCCGGTACACACGGTCGGATTTTCCGACGGAAAATGTGTGATAGGACCTTGTTGTCGGAAATTCCGACCGTGTGTGGGCTCCATCACACATTTTCCATCGGATTTTCCGACACACAAAGTTTGAGAGCTTGCTATAAAATTTTACGACAACAAAATCCGTTGTCGGAAATTCCGATCGTGTGTACACAAATCCGACGCACAAAGTGCCACGCATGCTCAGAATAAATAAAGAGATGAAAGCTATTGGCTACTGCCCCGTTTATAGTCCCGACGTACGTGTTTTACGTCACCGCGTTCAGAACGATCGGATTTTCCGACAACTTTGTGTGACCGTGTGTATGCAAGACAAGTTTGAGCCAACATCCGTTGGAAAAAATCCTAGGATTTTGTTGTCGGAATGTCTGAACAAAGTCTGACCGTGTGTATGGGGCATCAGTCTGTAGGGTTCAATATTGAGTTGGCCCACCCTTTGCAGCTATAACAGCTTCAACTCTTCTGGGAAGGCTGTCCACAAGGTTTAGGAGTGTGTCTATGGGAATGTTTGACCATTCTTCCAGAAGGGCATTTGTGAGGTCAGGTACTGATGTTGGATGATAAGGTCTGGCTCACAGTCTCCGCTCTAATTCACCCCAAAGGTGTTCTATTGGGTTGAGGTCAGGACTCTGTGCAGGCCAGTCAAGTTCCTCCACCCCAAACTCGCTCATCCACGTCTTTATGGACCATGCTCTGTGCACTGGTCCAAATCATCGGTGGAGGGGGGATTATGGTGTGGGGTTATTTTTCAGGGATTGGGCTTGGCCCCTTAGTTCCAGTGAAGGGAACTCTTAAGGTATCATCATGCCAAGACATTTTGGACAATTTTATGCTCCCAACTTTGTGGGAACAGTTTGAGGATGGCCCCTGCCTGTTCCAACATGACTGCACACCAGTGCACAAAGCAAGGTCCATAAAGACATGGACTTAGCAAGGGTGTTGGAAAATTACCTTCAAGTGCAAAAATTCACATTATAATAGTAACTAAAACATCTAAAATTAGGTGTAACGATCTAAAAAATAAAAATTCAAAAGTGCTATAATGGTGGGAACCTCCCAACTAAAAAGTTGTTTCACTTGAGATTAATCTGTATGGTAAATATCTATAGGAGGGGTTTCCACTATCCCTGCTAAGTTTATTTTTATACAGTATGTCTTATTTTCAGCTTGATGTGTATTATATGTGAAGTTGCTTATCACAGAGACCGGTATTGTGATAATATTGAAGTTTATTGAGATTTCCATATATTAGAGTATTCCACCATTATTGTTAAGTTATTGATCAGTAAGTTAGCGCTGCACTTTTTTTTTTTTTTGTGGTGTGGGAACACATAACAGTGCTTAGTGGCCGGCCTTTCAATTACACTTTTTTTATTTTACCTCCAGTAATTTATTGTAAATAGTACGAATCAAATTTGAAAAAAATAGAAAACGTTTTTCTAAAAAAAACAATAAGATAGAATATAAAATAATAAAGCAATAGAATATATATATATATATATATATATATATATATATATATATATATATATATATATATATATATAAATATATATATATATATATATATATATATATATATATATAAATATAAAACATCTTCCAAAATTTGAATTTCATATAGACCGAAATCAAATTTGAATATTAAAAATTAGAATAGAATAGAAAATAATAGAAAAGAATAGACTAGAAAAACAATAGAACAGAATAGAAGAAAATATTATATTTTCTTCTATTCTGTTCTATTGTTTTTCTAGTCTATTCTTTTCTATTATTTTCTATTCTATTCTAATTTTTAATATTCAAATTTGATTTCGGTCTATATGAAATTCAAATTTTGGAAGATGTTTTATATTTATATAAATATTTATACTGTATTTATTGGCGTATAACACTCACTTTTTCACCATGAAAATTGGGTGCAAATAGTGTGTGCGTGTTATACGCCAATACTTCAGTTTTAGCTGCCTCGGAGGGGACAGGGAGGGGGGGCAGGACGAGCGCCGTCAGATTACATACAGTGAGAATCTCCTGTTTACTTGGCGGCCTCTGTAATAGGAACTCCTGTCTCCTGGGCCGCCATTGGACCACTGTTCTGTCTATCATAGGAGATTCTCAATGTATGTAATCTGTCGGCGCTCGTCCCGCCCCCCTCCCTGTCCCCTCTGGGCTGCAGATGGGCATCGATCAGGCTGCACTGATGGCAATGGTGAGGCTGCATTGATGTGGACTGATGAGGCTGCATTGATGGCACTTGTGAGGCTGCAGATGGGCATTGATCAGGCTGCATTGATGGCAATGGTGAGGCTGCAGATGGGCACTGACCCTTATTTTACTTCAAAGTTCCTTATTTAAAATTTAAGTTTTTTTCCTGAAACTTCCCTTTTAAAATGAATGTGCGTGTTATACGCCTGTGCATGTTATACGCCGATAAATACGGGTATATATAATTTTCTATTCTGTTTCATTGTTTTTCTATGCTATTCTTTTCTATTCTATTCTAAACTTTTCTATTTGAATTTGAATTCATTCTATACGAAATTCGAATTTCGGAAGATGGCTTCTGAAAGTGGAATTTCGTATAGAATGAATTCTAATTTGAATAGAAAAGATTAGAATAGAAAATAATAGACTAGACAAACAATAGAACAGAATAAAATATAATATATATATTTTATTCTATTCTGTTCTATTGTTTTTCTGGTCTTTTCTCTTCTACTCTATTCTAATCTTTTCTATTCAAATTCGAATTCATTTTATAAGAAATTCAAATTTCAGAAGATGGTTTTATATATATATATATATATATATATATATATATATATATATATATATATATATATATATATATATATATATATATATATATATATATATATATATATATATATATATATATATATATATTTATTTTTTTTTTTTTAATTTTTTTTTTTCTATGCTGGTCTATTGTTTTTCTATTCTTTTCTGTTATTTTCTATTTTATTCTAATCTTTTCTATATGAATGTGAAATCATTCTATACGAAATTTGAATTTCTGAAAATGGTTATACAGAAACAGAATGAAATAGAATGAAATCGAATTCTAATAGAAAAGACTAGAACAGAAAAACAATAGAACAGAATAGAAAAAAATATAAAATATTCTATTCTAATCTTTTGTATTCAAATTCATTCTGTACCAAATTCCAATTTCGGAAGATGGTTTTCCGAAATTCGAATTTTGTATAGAATGAATTTGAATTCAAATAGAAAAGATCAGAATATATTAGAAAATAATAGAAAAACAATAGAACAGAATAGAAAAAATATAATATAATATATATATATATATATATATAAAACCATCTTTCGAATTTCAGATAAAATGAATTTGAATTTGAATAGAAAAGATTAAAATAGAGTAGAAAGAATATACTAGAAAAACAATAGAACAGAATAGAATAAGATATAATATATATATTATATTTTATTCTGTTCTGTTCTATTGTTTTTCTAGTCTATTCTTTTCTATTATTTTCTATTCAAATTCGAATTCATTCTATACGAAATTCGAATTTCAGAAGCCATCTTCCGAAATTCGAATTTCGTATAGAATGAATTCAAATTCGAATAGAAAAGTTTAGAATAGAATAAAAAAGAATAGCATAGAAAAACAACGAAACAGAATAAAAAAAAATATAATATATATATTATATTTTATTCTCTTCTGTGCTATTGTTTTTCTAGTCTATTCTATTTCTATTATTTTCTATTCTAATCTTTTCTATTCAAATTCGAATTCATTCTATACGAAATTCTAATTTTA